>NC_140963.1:29920903-29980903 GCF_056783735.1 Eptatretus burgeri
AACTGGTCTGATCCGAAAATAGCTCTTTAATCACTGAAGAATATGGATGGAACTTCAATTTGAAGACTATATAATGAAAAATAAATTGGAAGCATTTTGAATGGTTTCATTAACATTCACCTTTATGCGAAAATAAATAGGAATGCCTTCAAATTCACTTTTCACTTCATTTTTCATGTATCATGCTCTGTTTCAGAGTGTCATTGCTGCTGAAGCAGTTTCTTGGCAAGGGTTATACAGGGTGGTTTGCCATTGCCTTCTCAGAAGTAGTTTGGGCAGCAATTTGGAATTTGTTCAGGGTGCCGGCGATAGCTGGCCTACTTTTCACGAAGGACACAGTTGGATCTTTAATGTCTACCAACTAAAGACGGCAGACGGAACACCCAGTTTCCCATCCATCCGAGGAACAGCAACACACGTTTGTGAATCACGCTGCCTGTGAAACACTGGAATGACAGTTTTTTGCTGGTTCAGAATTCAAACCCATGCTCGACAGCTGTGGGATGAGAACCTTTCAATTAACATCTCTTTTATAGCATGTGAGATGTTAAAACAAGATGTTATGATAAACTGCGGCTTTCTATATTAAACAAAAGTTATTTCTCAAGTACAATTACATTTTGAATGCAAGTGTGAGCAAACCAACATGTATAGGCACATTTACATACTTTTCAACAGTCTCAAACATTTGGTGCATTTTATTCATTGTCACACTGAAAATTAAAGTTTTTCTTCAATTGATCATGCTCTCACCTGTCTTTGCAAATGCGGCTACAGCAGGCTTGTGATGACTTGTTACATTGAGCCTCATATTGATCCAGTGGTAATACAAGTGACCTCATCCCTGGCAAATGAATGGGCAAGGCATTAAAATAGGAAGCACAAACAATGTAATGATTCATGGCATGGTCTTGGTTCGTAGGATAAAATGACAATTTGCCGTTTTTTCATCAACAACCTGTGTTGTCAACTATTTCCTGGACCTTCAGCCACAAAGTACAGAGACTTGTCATATGAAAGTTGTCGAAACCTGATCATAATGGTTAATGGCAAAGATACATTATTTTTATCTCCGTCACCGAAAGTGGACGGAGGTTATGTTATCACCCCTGTCTGTTTTTCTGTTTGCTTGTCTGTGAGCAGGATATCTGAAAAGGTTCTGGACGGATTTGGATGAAGTTTGGTGGACAGATTGGTTGTGTGACAGGGACGAATTGATTCAATTCTGGTGAAGATCCAGATCCAGATGTGTATCTGAGAATTTTTCAAGTGATTCTTGACCATTAAATGATAGGGTGAATAAATATATAGGCTATTGCATGGTATCTCAAACAGTTAGAGAAAAATTTAGACGAAACTTAGTGGACAGGTTGGGTCTATGACAAGAACGAATTGATTAAATTTTGTTGAAGATCCAGATCCGGATACGAAATTTTTTTAATTTTTGAAGCGATTCTTCACCATTGAGAGATGGGGCCAAAAACGATAGAGCACATGAAATTTCAAAAAGTTGTGGATGTATTACGACAAAACTCAGTGGATTCGTTGGGAAGGTGACAAGAACAAACTGATTAGATTTTGGTTAAGGTCCATATACAGAGCCGGTCTATCGGTGTGATACAAAACTTTAACTGTTCAGCCTGGCGGAGGCACTCTACCAGATGCCATTTTCGTTACCCCGCACATGCAAAGCGAAAAGCGGGATACATGTTCGTCTATCCATCCATCTGATCAGTTTATGATCATCAGTTTATGATTGAAGAACAATTTATTTAAATTTAATGTTATATTTTGAACATGAATTGGAACATGAATATGAAGACAAATTTGCTGTTTTACTTTGTCTCCGAATATGTCTTGACCACACGTCTTTCTTCTTCTTGCGTATGGCAGTTTCGCTGCCTGGTGGCTTTCATTTTGTTGGGGCGTGACTAAACCACAGATGCTGTGCCCCCAATACCAATATACTGGTACTCATTTCGCCCACCTCGGAAGGATGACAGTCAGTCAACCCCACCTGGTGTTAATTCAGCAGCCAACAGGGCTCAAACTCAGGACCCTAAGATCCCAAGTCAGCCACCCTAACCACTAAGCCAATACCAGGCTTCTGACCGCATATGCCCAGAGAGGAGTGAGATAATATTTTTACTCCACCTGACTGGCACTCAAACAAAATTGAAAATCATTCCAAACAAGAAATTTACTGCTTTTAAGGACATCATAAACGACACAAACAACAGGCACAAATAACTAATGTAATGTGTTGGATAGGGTGATGTAATAAACACTGAGCAAAAATGTGGTAAAACCAGGAATTATTAATTTATATGCCTTTAATCCTCTTTGAACTGATATTTTAATTTAATTATATACTTGAACACTGTCAAACACAAATCACCTTCATTATACGTCCGCGAACCATGCTATATGCAACTTTGTCTTATTACAGTGTATTACTCATTTTATTACAGTGTTGTCATTTTACATTGAATAAGGGTGGTTGGTGTATAGGACTGCTTCAGTTGTGCTTAAGTTCTGGATTTCAAAAAAGATCTTTAAAATCATTATTTTATTAAAATATAGCATGAGAGGGAGTGGCATTAGAGAGGGTACAGTATCGGGGTGAAGAAGAGGCTAAATGTAAGATGCCAAATGACGCTGCATTCCATATGGTAATCCATAAAGCCTCCATATCCTAAAATGCAACTCAACGTTATCATATTACAGTGTACCAGAGTTAGTGTCAAAGCTACCCAATGCTCGCCTGTTTACACATTTATCGTTTTTAAAAGACTCATCTAATAATTAATATTTTTAGCCACGTCTCTCATAGCGAGACGTGGCTCTCAGAGTTGTTGTTCTTCTTCTTCTGCTTGTGAAGACAAAACCTTTAGGACTCGGCTCTTTTACATACAGGATCAGGATCTCCTTAAATACTAAACACCTGTGCACGTCCTCGCATTGCTTTTGAGAGTGTCTATCATGAACTTTTAAATATATTTGGACATTTGCTTTAAAGTTTTGAAAAGTTCACGTTACTATTTAAAGATTATTCTATTTAATGTATTGTGATTTCGTAAATACACTATTTTCTCGTCATGAACGACTATCGTCCATGACGTGTCTCGCTATTGGCTCGATCAAGGCACGTGACGAAATATCGGAAGTTTTTTTTTTCCTTCTTCTTGTTCTTCTTCTTCTTCTTCTTCTTCTTCTTCTTCTTCTTCTTCTTCTTCTTCTTCTTCTTCTTCTTCTTCTTCTTCTTCTTCTTCTTCTGGTGAAGACAAAACCTTTAGGACGTGGCTCTTGGACACATTTGTCCTTGTTTTATAAAGCATTGCAGTGAAGTATGATCCAAATAATTTTAAAGCAATATATATTTGTATATTGTAATCAGTAACAAGAGCGCAAGTAAGTGCAATATATGCCCGAATAAGAAGAAGGTATATTCAGAATTGTACTGCCACATGGAAAACAGCATCCTGGTTGTCATGGCAACCTCTTTAGATGACGAACGTATGTCGCGACACACCGTCTCCAGTCTGTACCTATGTACCAAATATGAAACGTGAAAGTTGAACACTTTGGGAGTTAGAGTGCGAACAGGAATGGATGGAAAACAGCATCCTGGTTGCCATGGCAACCGATTTAGATGACGAACGTATGTCACGACACCGTCTCCACAGTCTGTACCTATGTACCAAATATGAAACGTGAAAGTTGAAAACTTTGGGAGTTAGAGTGCGGACAGGAACGGACGGACGGACGGACAGACAGACAGACAGACAGACACAGTCAGACGGACGGACGGACGACCGGTATCACATAATACGCCCCGATATATATATATATATATATATATATATATATATATATATATATATATATATATATATATATATATATATATATATATATATATATATATATATATATATATATATATATATATATCGGGTGTATAAAAAAATAGTGTGGTAGATAAAAACATTAGAAAGGAAAAAATAACTTGCACCAAAAACGTTAACATTTTCACGCTCACGCTGACGCTCATGCCAGGGGTATCGCTATAGCTCCCTGTTCTTCGAACAGGCGAGCTAATAAGGGTGGTTGGCACATTAGACTGCTTCAGTAGTGCAAAACTTCCTGATTTTATAAACGATCTTTGAAATCATTATTTTATCAAAATTGAAGTATATATTGTCAGACTCCGCTATTAGCGGGAGAGATGTTCCTGAAAAATGCTGCGAATGTCAGGGTCCGCGAATGTCGGGGCTTTTATTTTTTTTGTACATGGACTTGGCTCATGGAAGAGCGATAACACAGAACAAATCAGGGCACAAAATAACAAAGGGAATGGAGGAGAAAGGGGAAAAACCAATAGCAGGGTGGAAGGAGAAAGTAGACTGAGACGGACAAACAAGGGATGCAGGTAATGATGAGGAGTTAAGGGAGAATGCAAAGGGTGGACAAGATGGATACATAAGCAAAATTGAGTTTGACCAGTTAGTGATTTTTGTCAAGGTCTGAGGAGAGGGGAGAGGCTGCTGTTTGCCTGTCAGAAGGATAGCAGCTGAAACGCTCATCCTATCCAGGTTCCTCCTGATGTTTTCATCTTTGCTTTTTGCTTGTTTCGGTTACCTTTGACAACGCCAATGCAGGACTGTATCTATTTAGTCTTCCATCTGATTTGAATTTAATTTATTTTAATCCCATTCTGAATTCAATTGAATAATAATAAACGTCATGGGTTAGAGTCAAGTGTCCGATCAAAATGAGGTTGCATTAAAGTGGGACATCTTGGTACCTGATCATCATTGCCAGCAGTTATAAAGTGGCAGTTCTAATTATGTCTTAATTACATAACACACCAATCTCCCAAAACAGAGAATAGATTCATGTTTCCTTTTATATTTTAAATGTATTTTTAAAATTATTTATTTGAAAACTATAAATTGTCTAATTGAGCGTTGAATTGCAATAAAAGAATGAATGTGAATTATGCTGTTCAAAATTTTACTGTTCTCGGAGTGACTAAGCATTACTGAAATATTAAATTGTGAAGCATTCAAGAGTTTACCGAGCAAAAAGATTAGAGTACATCAACTAATGACCATTCTTTTACAGGAGTGTTATGAAACCAAACTTTCAATCAGTCCGAGCACGGCAGAAAAAAAAGAAGATACAAGCAATTAAGAAGCAGAGCAAGTGGAAAAATGAGGTGAAGAAGATTTTAGAAATGAGGTTGCAATGAAAACATTGTGCCAGTGAAAGAATTTGTACATTTTGGTGGTTGCCATACAATACCTGGAGCTTGAACAGTAAGCAAACGCTTGTGCAAATCAAGCTGAGGCTGTACAAGGCAAAGCTTTGGTTCTCGCCGTTGACCTAATACTGAGCCATCATCACAAACAGCCATCCAAGTCCGATCATACAGTAAACCCCGGGAACCCAGAGGCCAATGGGTTACCTGCGCATAAGATGTGAAAATAAATGAATGGAAAGATTAATATTTCAAGACAATGAAAATGGGACAATATGACTGGAGAAAATACAACATGGATAAAAACAAAATAATGAAATGTAGATCCTCCATACCATGGCTTCACAGGAAGCATGTTCAATGTCATACATAACTTAGTGTGCAAATTAAACATTTGATGTTCTTCCCGAGCTCAAATTATTTGGTCAAAAAGCTACATACTTTTGTCACCAATTAGCCAAGTGTCATTGCACGTGGTTTTGCATATCCCACAGTCGGAGGCACCGATAAGTGTTAATGGGATTAGTGTCGGACAATTGCCAAAACTAGATCAAAGGAGAATTTAGGTATGCAAGCACTTTTTGTTTCGAAGATTATATTTTCAATTCCTGCTGCATTTTGTGATTTAATACCCCATTCACGCTCCTCATCATGATGTTACAGAATGTTACCACTTTGTTGGCGATTATACATTTGTGCATGATGCACAAACCATCAGTCATATGTGCAATTTGCTTGTTCATGTGAAACTGTGATGGCTCGTGATGCAAGCCTACGCTTAGTGCTGCATTTTACAATTTGCATCATATTCGTAATGTAAACCGTGTGGAAAGCTTTTGGCAGAGTGGATGAAGAAACACGGCCAACGGCAAAATAAATGTGTGAAAACTACCAGAAATAACACTCAAAACAATGTACAATTATTAAATCACTGCCATTCATGTTGCTCCCTCACCAACAATGGGCATATGTAGCCAATAACTCTCGCTTGATGATCATAGGTATTCACAACTCGGAAAAAAAATTAAAACAAGAATGACTGCACTGTGGTTACAATCTGCGACACAAAATGTACAGGGTGTCCATAAAGTCTCTTTACAATTCATACTTTATACTTCTTGATGTGCTTCATGCAACTAATGGTGCCCCTATAGAAGTGTATTAAATGAGGCAAAAAAAACTTCAATATCTACTCTTTATTTCGTCATAATTTCCACAGGCTTATCTATTCATTTGCTTTTGTAATAAATTTTTAAAATTGTAAAGAGACTTTATGGACACCCTGTGTATTTTTCACCTCCTCTGTCCGCTCAACCCCTTCATCCTTGCTCATGTTCCATGTGTCTGTGTGGTGAAAACTGGGTGTAAGAATAAAATAAAAAAAACCATTACCAGTGGCTCAGATTACATTCTCTACTCTGTCTTATTAACCATGTGCCGTGTCTGTCCCGTGTTCCCATATGAATGAATAACATCAGATAGGATTGATAGTGATTCCGAACAGGGGATGATTTACTTTATATTTGTTACCTCGGTGTGTGTGTGTGTGTGTGTGTGTGTGTGTGTGTGTGTGTGTGTGTGTGTGTGTGTGTGTGTGTGTGTGTGTGTGTGTGTGTGTGTTTCTCTCTACCTCTCTTCTTCCCTCCTGCTCTCTCTGTGGTAATAAACCTTTTGTTTCAAAAAACATGTACGTGATAATTTGAGGTAAGGGACTTTACCATCCGGTAACAGGCTGATTGGGAAATGCACATTTAAAGTACTCATAAAATAGTTGATTCGTCACACAGTCCCGGATTGTTTAACCCCAATATGGGGCCATTCAAAATTACGTAATGCTATTTTTTAGGGAGTCATGTACGAGCTTGATTAAACCTGAATAATAATTTTTATTTGACATACGATTTGATTTTCCAGGGTCCCTCATCGTGATTAACACTTAACCCACCAAAGCCAATGTGACAAAATATGCAAACACTTCAAATTTCAAGTCAATTGGATGAATATTGATGCTTTTAGAAATTTTAGGAAGTTGTTGACCTTAGGCCTATGTTGATGTTTTGATCTCAAAATCAATAGGATTCTTGCTTATGGCCAACTCCACCATTTGGTGAAGTTTTGTGAAGATCGGTTTAACATTGTGACCTGTAGGCGATTGACATACAGGAAAACAAACCAACAGACAGACAGAATCACAGATCAGCCCAACCAATATACTTGTGAATCTTCGATTTTGCAAGTAACAAACAAACAAACAAGAAAAAAAACACCGTGCAGAGCACGATACTTGCAAAATCCACCTCCCTCTCCAATAGTCCAGGAGCAAGGACCTGAGAAAATGAAATCGTTCAACACTCCCTACAGAAAAGGTTTGACTTGACAGAGTGGTAGAATAGACCCTAGATAACACCTCCAGGTCATATGTGGTTTCAAATTGTGGTATCATTAAAATTCTACAGGCCATTATACATACCAAGGGTACTTACTAAGAGGGTCACTGTGGGCTAGCAAAATTTAGGGGAGGGGTAACGTAAACGTGAATATCTTTGTCGAGACTCAACCAATTTTCATAATGACGTATCATTGGCTTCGTATTATAATTCTCTTTCAGAATATGTACAGAAATGTCGATATTCATTCAACTGTACAACCACAAGAGGTAAAAATCACAAACAAATCAAATATTATGAGCTTTTAAAAAAATATTTTAGGCATCTTTTAGAAATTAGAGCATACTAAGTTGTCAAGTAAAACTTTTCTGTAGTGGGTATTGAACAATTGAATTTTTCACAGGTTCATGCTGCTGGACTAAAAAATGCTGTGTTAGTCTATTTTTTTATGAAATTGTTATGGACAAGATAATTACAAAAATAAAGTTTTAAAATGTCATGTTAATAATGATGGTAAAAGAGGCTGTGGGTTAACATAGTTGCTTTTCTGTGTCATTCCAGATTGAACATCTGAAAGAATCCTACTAGCCAACTGAAGCAATGGCCAGTTCAGAGAGTCAGGCTGTAGTGCAACTTTTACCTGTAAAGAGACAGAAGTTGACTAACTTTCACAAGTGCATAATTTGTCAGATGGACTCAAACGAGACACTGAGGAAAGCCCGAGATACCTCCATACAGACACTTGTTGCAGCAACTGGAAGTCCGACGAGATGAAGTATACGAACGTTTAAAATCATATTTTGACAGTTTGGCAACCGCGGATGTTAAATGGCACTCAAATTGCTACGAAAAATGGACAAGCAAAGAAAACCTGCATTAGGGCCCTGTCACACCTTGACGTTTTAGCCAGCAATGGCAATGCATAAAAATGTATGTAAAACGTTGGCGTAAGCTGAAACTTTGATGTTTTTTAAAAAGTTTTGGTCGTATTCATAACGAGTTGGACGTATGCATAACGTATTAGTAACGTACACAGAACGTTTTAATCACATATAGATAACTTAGACCAACGAATGATTAGCGTGTTGTCGGCGTTCACAACCTATGCCCAACGATAGTCTAACGTATGCATAGCGCGCTGCACGTATCGCCGACGATCACGTGGCGTAGCCTATTAAAAAGCCACCGCACGCCGATTTAAATCATAACCGCCTGAGAATTGGAAGTGTCAACATCACAGGCACACCTTGACGATTTAGCCAGCATATGCCGACGTATGAAAAATTTGTCTAAAACGCTGGCACACGTCAAATACGTAATGGGTAAGTTGTGTATACGTTAAGAGCACGCTGAAAAACGCTGCCATATGTCATAATACGCCTTGTACGTCGTGAAATTTCAAGCATGCTGAAAATTTTACGACGTACTCGCCGTATGGCTCACACATTCTGCTAAGCTGGGAATAAGTTGTAGGCACGATATGCGATCATTGACACACGTCGACACAAGTTCCTTGTAAATTACTCATAAGTCGAAACACGTCGAGGTAATGTTTAGCATACCCGAAACTTATTTTCTCCGTCAAGGCACATTTTCTTTTTTTCTCCTTGGCTCCGTGAAGGCACGTGACGAAATATCTGAAGTTGTTGTTGTTGTTGTTTTTTTGTTTGTTTGTTTTTTTAAGTCTATCACGAATATTAAAATATATTCGGACATTTGCTTTTAAGTTTCGACGTCGACGTGACAATATCCTCAAAGAGAAAATATTCAAAGAGGAGGAACTAAGAATAAGATGAGCAAACTGAAGAGGCAATCGGACGTGACGTAACAGCACGTGACGAAATATCGGAAGTTGGTGTTGGTTTTTTTTTATTTTTTTAAACGCTGCCAATATGCCATTATACGGTAGCTATAAATTTGAAACGCATTCAGTAAGTTATGTGGTTGTCCGGAAGACGTCAATCAAATACGTCTGCATACGTCAATATGCGTTGGAGGTACGTTACTCATAGATTCAAAGCACGTTACTCAGGTTAGAAATAAGTTTTGGGTACGCTAAGCATTACCTCGACGTGTTTCGACTTATGAGTAACTTACAAGTAACGTGTGTTAACGTGTGCTAACGATCGCAAAACGTGCCTCAACATGTGTCAAGGATCGCAAAACGTGCCTCAACGTGTGTCAACGATCGCATAACGTGCCTCGACGTGTGTCAACGATCGTGTAACGTGCCTACTACATGTTACTCATAGGTTATAAATAAGTTTCGGGTACGCTAATCATTACCTCGACGTGTTTCGACTTATGAGTAACTTACAAGTAACGTGTGTCAACGATCACATAACGTGCCTACAACTTATTCCCAGCGTATGCCGAATGTGTGAGCCATACGCCGGCATACGTCGTAAAATTTCAAACATGCTAAAATTTGCGGACAACCGCAAAGTACAATGATGAAAGCCAGTGTACTACGACGTATGGCAGTGTTTCTCAGCGTGCTCTTAACGTATACACAACTTACCCATGACGTATTTGACGTGTGCCAGCGTTTTAGACAAATTTTTCATAAATCGGCATACGCTGGCAAAATCGTCAAGATGTGACAGCCCCTTTACATGCAGAGGAGATCTGCATTCTCACCGACACCAGCAGAAGAATCTAAGATTGGCACACAATCTGAAACAAGTTTGACGGAGACCTCCAGGGTATCCAGGTCTCAGTCAACGTCCACTGACTGGACTATGTGCCTCTTCTGCAAGAAGAAAACACACAGAAGAGTAAAGGAGATGACAATGGTCAGAACTTTCCAAGCCTGTGAAACTATTGTGCAAGCAGCGACCGCAAAGGGCAATGAGGACATGTTACGGACTACTGATGTTGTCAGTAACGATCTAGTGGCAGCAGAAGCTAGATACCACAGAGCTTGCCATGCCTCATACATCAGCAAAGCTAATCTGCAGTGTGCTGGCTTCCATGAAGGGAGACAAGAAACTTGTAATGATACAGCATTCAAGCATTTGGCTGAAGATATCTCTGCTGATCTAAATGGTGGGAAGGCCTTTGATATGACAATTCTTCTGGACAGATACAATCATTTTCTGCGCGGACAGGGAGTGGCAGTCGGCAGCTACACTACCCAGCGACTCAAACTTCGACAAAAGAAACACTTTGGAGATGACATTGTCTTCCATAAGCCATATGATCTTAATATGTCCGAGCTTTTGTACTCAAGCTCCATATCCCTTCAAGATGTCATCAACTCTGCCTATCAGTGTAACACCGCAATAGCCATGGGTGTACCAAGAAAACAACCCACAACAGCGATGGATGATTGTGACAGGGTGAATCTGCTGTACCGCATTACGAAACTCATCAAGTCGGAGATCAATGAATGCCAAGGCATATCAGTTTGACCACCTAATATCATGGATCTAACCCTGACAAAATCCAAATCTGTGATACCAGACAGTCTTTACTGGCTACTACGCTGGGTTATTGCTAAACCAGAAAAGGAAGATGAAGATGAGTTTTCAGCACCAGAATGTAGCAACTCATTAGATGAAAAACGTGTTTTGATGAAGCGAGGAAATCATCAGGCCTATGTATGGAAGAGAGCATTGGAGCCTACACAGAGCTTTCCACCAGCAGCTGGACATGGCTGGAAAATTCAGAATGGTGCCCTGCAGCCTGTGCTCATGACCAAAGATCCAGCACCACGGGGTCTTCTGGAGCTGGCTGTCTGTCACTGGAAGAAGTCTCTATGTCACCGAGCCGACTGCACATGCAGAACCAACCACATGCCATGCACAGAAGCATGTGCATGTAGAGCCGAAGAAACTTGTGAAAATCCAAGAACAATCTTTGAATCCAGTGGTGAAGAAGACGCTGACTAAAAGTTACAACAGATGACATCTTCATGCTTCCATGGCGAATGTGATTCCTTGTTGCCAGACACAAATATTACAAACCGCTCTGACGAATGTGCTTCCGTGCAACCATGCACAACTATTATGATTCGCTCTCACTAATGTGCTTGTGTTGTCATGCACAGCTCCCAGTGTCGACCATGATAACTATAATCATCCACTATGATGAATGAGTAGCTTCCGTGCTGCCAGTGACAACTATTATACTCGGCTTTCACTAATGTACTTCCGTGTTGCCAAAGACAACTATTATGCTCGGCTCTGATGTATGTGCTCCGTGTTGCTATACACTAGTAAAAGACGAACGCTAAAAAATAACAGTTGCAGTTTTCTTTATGCGTGCCTCTGTTTGTATATGAATTTCTGCAGAACAATACTTTCTTAAGCGTTTGATTTCCAAAATGTATACTTACCAGTAGTAATTGAGAAACACCGTTCACCTTCATATGAGAACACAATTAAAAATGTCAGAAAGTTTGAATTAGTGCGATATTTTAGCTTTGGTGATGCCATGGCAAAGGCCATTTTCAAAGAACTATACATACTCTGATAGAGAATTATAATAGGAAGCCAATGATACCTCAATATTGAAAATTGGTTGAGTCGAGACAAAGACATTCATGTTTACGTTACCCCTCCCCCTAAATTTTGCTAGCCCACAGTGACCCTCTTGGTAAGTACCCTTGGTATGTATAATGGCCTGTAGAATTTTAATGATACCACAATTTGAAACCACATACCACCTGGAGGTGTTCTATAGGGTCTATTCTACCACCCTGTCAAGTCAAACCTTTTCTGTAGGGGGGGTGTTGAACGAATTTCCTTATTTGGCCTCATATGAGAAATGGCTGCTGGACTACAAAGGTTGCGATGAGGAGGAGAGGAGATTGGGACCAAACTCGATGCAGAGCGTTGGTGCTGCTTAAGCAGTCTCCTTGGCTATTGGGCACAATCCTGGACAGGTTGCCACTCCGACACAGGATACCAGCAAGCTGGCACTCATTTTGCCGACCTCGGAAGGATGACATGCCGAGTTAACCCCAACTGGTATTAATTCAACGGCTGAGCGGGATTTGAACTCAGGACCAAAGGATCCAAAACCCTGCCACCCTAACCATTCGGCCAACACTAGGCATAAGGGTGCCATGGATACATGAAATTGTCCATTTCATTAAGATGAAAATTCACAATCTTAATCAAAGTTCCGGTCAAAGAGATGAAAATTGATTATTTTTCAGATTAAAATTGATAAATTTAGAAGTTTGACCTTTTGTTGACATTTGACCTTTTGACCTCAAAAATAGATGGTTTACAAATTCAGTGATGTACTATGCAATTGCTGCTTCATTTACAGGTTAATCCAGTGTTTCTCAAGGTTGGGCGTGGCAATATGTTGGTGGGGCATGAGGATTCAAAACTCTTTTCAAGATCAAAGGAACCATGATGTGGCTGTCTGAGGAGAGCGAAAAGAAATACCCAAAGTCGACTACTTTGGCAAGGGAAGTATTGATAAATTTTCCATCATCTTATTTTGTCGAATATGGATTTAGTGTTGTTACCGATTTGCTGCAAGCTAAGAGAAATCGACTGGAAATCATGAAACGTGGTGATTTAAGGCTGAAACTGACAAAATTGGTTCCTCGAATCAAACAAATCTGCAGCCAGCGTCAAGGGCAGGGCTCCCATTGAAGTGAGTAGCAATTGAATAAAATTTGCAAAAAAGTTTTAATAAAGCCTTTTAAATACATATGTAGTATATACTGGAGTGTCTTCAATCATGGTGGGGCGTACAATTTTTTTTGAAAATCAAAGTGGGGCGTGGGACAAAAAAGGGTGAGAAACACTGGGTTCATCAGATGAAAATTGACAATTTTTCAGATGAAATTTGATTTTAGAAGTTTGACCTTCAGTTGAACTTTAACCTCAAAAATAGTTGGTTTCCAAATTCAGTGATAGACTATGCAAATCGTGTTTAAATTTCAAGTTAATAAGATGTAAACTGACGATTTTTCAGTTGAAAATTGATGATTTTAGAAGTTTGGCCTTGAGTTGATCTTTTGACCTCAAAAATAGTTGGTTTCCCAATTCAGTCACACAATGTGCAAATCTTGTTCAAATTTCAAGTCAATCAGATGAAAATTGACAATTTTTCAAATAAAATTTGATTTTAGAAATTTGACCTTGAGTTGAACTTAGACCTTTTGACTTCAAAATAGTTGGTTTCCTAATTCAGTGACACAATATGCAAATATTGTTCAAATTTCAAGTCAATCGGATGAAAAATGACGATTTCAGAAATATGACCAAGATGACCTTTGACCTCAAAATCAATAGGCTTCTCGTTTGAGTCTGACAACAGTACTTCTACTACTTGGTAACGTTTCATGATGATCGGTTTAGAAGTGACCTGTAGGCGACAGACAGGCAAACAGACAGACAGACAGACAGAATAACAAAATCGACTGACCAATACTCTACTGGTCGAAAGTTTTGGAACACCCCCATGTTTCAGTTTTTACTGAAATTTACGCAGTTCAAGTCCAGTGAATAACCTGAAATGGTACAAAGCTAAGCGGTAAACTGCCAGAGGTTAAAAAAAGCTTAGGTTACCAAAAACTGAAAATAATGTAAATTTCAGAGTTGTTAAAAAAGGCCCTTTTCAGGGAACAAGTAATGGGTTCACGACTGCAGCTATTCTGCAGCAATGGAAGTAAATTAAGCCTTGAAAGTTGATGCAAACAATTCCTTCAGGTGTCCCAACTTTTGTTGATTAGTTACAAACCCTCTGTCTGTATAAAAGCAGTGTTGCAACAGACTGTGTTGCAACAGACATCCTCTGAAGCATGATTTCGACAATACTACACTGCAGGAAGTAGTATATTGCTATCATAATGGCGAGAAAAAGACAATTAACAAAGGAAGACAGGCAGACCATTATAACCCTTAAAAGTGTTGGTCTTTCCTTTAGAGAAATTGCAAAGAAGCCAAGTTGTCACTGAGTACAGTTTCCTATACCATCAAAAGACACTTGGAAACTGGAGGAAACTCGGACAGTCTGGAAGAGGTCTGGCAGACCCAAAGCCACAACACAATCAGAAGACAAGTTTCTGAAAGTCAACAGCTTGTGTGATAGGTGGCTCACAGGACAGCAGCTTCAAGCACAGCTGAACACTAGTCGAAGTAAGGAAGTCTCAGTTTCAACTGTGAAGAAAAGACTTCGAGCTGCAGGTTTGACAGGTCGAGTGGCAGTAAGAAAGCCATTACTAAGATGGCAAAATAAGAAAAACAGGCTTGCCTGGGCCATGAAGCACCACCAGTGGATTCCTGAAAACTGGAAGAAGGTCTTATGGACCAATGAATCAAAATTTGAAATCTTCGGTTCATCACGCAGGGTTTTTGTACGCCGTCGAGTCGGCAAAAGGATGGTTCCTCAGTGTGACACCAACTGTCAAACATGGAGGAGGAAGCGTGATGATCTGGGGCTCTTTTGCTGGATCCATAGTCAGCGACTTGCACAGAGTGACTGGCACCCTTAACCAAAAGGGCTACCATAGCATTTTGCAGCGCCATGCAATACCCTCTGGTCTTTGCCTAGTTGGTCAGTGGTTCATCCTACAGCAAGATAACGACCCAAAACATACCTCCAGGCCATGTCAGAACTACCAAAGAAGAAAAGAACAAGATGGTAGGCTTCAAATCATGGAATGACCAGCACAGTCTCCAGACTTAAACCACATCGAGCTGGTTTGGGATGAACTGGACAGAAGGGTGAAAGCAAAGCAACCTACAAGTGCAACACATTTGTGGGAACTTCTGCAACAGTGTTGGGAAGAACTTTCTGAACAATATTTGATTTCCATTGAAGAAAGAATGCCACGAGTATGTTCGGCTGTTGATCTGCAAAATGTGGCTACTTTGAAGAGTCAAAAATTTAGATTTTCGCCTGTGGGAACAGTTTCCATCATCTCTTCAATCTCAATCTTCCATCCAGTGTTTCAAGACAGCTGTTGACCACCATGGCAGATCATTTGCATGACATTTTCTACCCTTATTAACCTTCCCCAAGGTTAGATATGGGAGCATGCGCCGGAGCAGCGCGTCGCTGCGTCCACTTTCCGTCGGTACTCCAAGGGCCTCTGTCTTGCCATTCCCCAGGCAGATGCCTTATCCATTCCCATCTCCTTGAGATGCCAATCAACCTGCTGAAACCACGAGGCATCCGGTCATCCCATTGGCCTTCTCCACTCACAAGGCCCCCTCGCTGAGAGAATCTGGTGAGCAGGATCAGTGTCAGGAAATCGAGCCACATGTCCATGCAGCTGTAATTGACGCTCACAGACGATAGAGGTAACAAATCTCACTTGAATCTCTCTCAGCAACCGCTCGTTGGACACAAAGTCTGACCAGCGATAGCCAAGGACTCTCCAAAGATACCTGGTACCGAAGGAGTTAAGTCATCATCTCAGATCCTTTGTCAGAGTACAAGTCTCACATCCGTAGATCAAGACTGGAAACACTAAGGAACTGAAGACTCAGACTTTTGTCCTCCTGGATAGGTACCTCCCCAAGGCCACCTCATTCCAGGTTTCAGGTTTTTTTCCTTCCTCTCATGTGATTGAGATTTTGTAGCTGTATCCATATTTTCACACCCTGTCCTCCCGTTGCTCTCATCCTGCCCCCATGTCCCCTATTTCTCCAAGACTCCCTCAAATTTGTTCCATAACTCCACAATTGATGCGTTCCTTCCCCCTCTCCTTCTGCTGCTATTACTTCCACCACCAATGGTGAAGGAAGTGATGTTTTCAACCCCCTCTATCTGTTTGTTTGTATGTGTGCAAGATATCCGGATGTTGTGTTGTGTTGTGTTGTGGACGGATGTGGACGTTGTGGACGGATCCGGATGAAATTTGGTGGGCAGGTTGGGTGTGTGACAAGGATGAAATGATTAAAAATTCAAGTAGTCAGATCCGTATCTGGATCTTCAGCAAAATCTAGTGATTCTTCACCATTGAGAGATAGGGCCAAAAAAAAAATGATACATCACTGGATATCTCAAAAAGTTGTGGACGGATTGGGATGAAACTTGGTGGACACTTTGGGTTTATTATTTTTATTTTGTATACGTCATCCAGGCTCGTTTGAGAGATAACAAACAACGCACACCAAGGGGGGCATGAGACACGAGGGGTGGGAGAGGGAAGGACAAAACAGTGGGGAACAGAGACGTTAGGAGATCTGTGGAAGGGAGAGGGATCAGGAGGGGAACACAGGGTATACAAGATGGACACTACAGGGACTTTCAGGGAGGAAAGCAGGGAATTTAAAGGAGGTGAGCTTGTGGTGGATTAACGTGGGACGAAAAGATCGAGGTTTTGGATGGGGAAAGATAAGAGGTGGTGGTGAACAGCTGTTTTGAAGGCCTGGAGGGAAGAATGGGATTGAAGAGATTGTGGGAGTTTATTCCAAAAGCGGGGAAAAGGAGGAATGAAAGAGTGAAGGTGAGCAGTGATTCGTGATTTTGGTAGTTTTACCAGGAGGAGGTTGCTGGCAAACCTTGATTTCCCTGTGGAAATATGGGCAGGTCATATTGCAGACAGAGCAGGGGGGGGGGACGCGACCAGAGAGGAGACGGTGAAGACAGAAAGACCACCGATCTGCCTGTGGTGAGGGAGTGAGAGGCCCAAAGACTCAGTCTCACCACGGAAGATACCAATGATCCTAAATGCCTTGGTTTCCATAGCGTGAAGCCTGGGAAGTGTGGGTACAGAGAGCGAGGAGTTGGGGACACAAGCTTTGGAGGAAAACACAGAATTGAGGCATTTGGCCCTCTCACGAGCAGAGTCAGCTGAGGTGCCATTTGAAGTGAGGGAAAGGATGGAGGGGGTTCATAATCCAGAGACAGACTTAATAATGTGCCCTCCACGTTTCATAGGAGGGAGACAAGTTTGTGAGTTCATACTTGAGGTCGGACAGATGTTGTCTGTCTTTGTGGAATCAGCTGAGAATGCCTTTAGTCAGGTTTGCTTTCCAAGAAGAGAAGGAAAGTTGTTTCAGAGCATCTGCCTCACCGAGTCTGGGTTTGATTCTCGGCCTGACTACAAACTGTCGAGTTGGTGCTTAATGGGCACTACAAAGTGCGCCATCCCTCGGATGTACATTAAGTTAGATGTCCCATCTGCAAGCAATAATTGGTGGACTTTAAAGATCCCACAATGTCTTTCCAGATGAGGAGGCAAATTATTGCTGAGAAACTGGCCAATTTCAAAAATTATTGACAACTGCAGTTGAATATAAGATCTGATTAATGGTTCGTGAAAGACTTCGTCAAAAGTTTTCCATGGCCGACTTCACAAAAGTTTGGGAATGTCAAAGGAGTGGAGGTAGTAGGAGACAAGAACATTAGGAGACATCAGTGAAGTTTACATGAATAACAAGACAATGGGCAAATCACTACCATGGGACTTGAACCTTGGATGCCAGTATTAGGCAAAATCTGTTCAGAAGGGAATGCCAAACAAGTTGCCAAAGACAGCCTTTCATTTCTTCAATCTCTCACCATTGGCTAGATATCAGCAAACCACGAACCTCACTCTTCCATGAACCTCAATTTTGTCATGGGATTTGAAGCTTAGATCCCACCGTCATGAACAATCGGTTCAGAAAGGGAATACTAAACAAGTTGCCAAAAATGGCCGTTCGTTTCTTCAAGCTCTCATTGTTGGCTAAATATCAGCAAACCACTCACCTCACTCTTCCATGAACCTCAAATTTCTATACAAAAAGCATACACTGCACATAATGGTGATGTTGGCCAAAGAGTTATGCTGCAAAGTGGATAATTCCTAAACACCACTGCAGAGAACTTCAGAATAAAACAAATGCATTTCAAGCATCTGTACTTGATCAAGTACAGGACTTACCAACATATTGTGGACTGAATGAGCTGGCTTGTACATTGGTAAAGGAACTGATCTGAACATCAATATCAAATGGTATTAAAAGACAAGTTGCTATTCTAATAAATGGACAATGTCCATAAATGCTGGAAAATCTCACAGTCTCACCCTGTCACTCTGAAAGGATCATCAAACTGACTCATCATGGTCATCTACTGGAAGAGATTTAGTCTCATGAACTTCTCAGCTTCACAAACAGCCATGACCACAGTTAAATGGAATGCTGCTCCCCCCCTCCTCCAGCTCAATGGAAAACTGATCTCCTCCCTCCATCCCTCACCCCCTTATCAGCTGTCGCCTTAGTATTACATCTGTCTGTCCTGAATTCGGTGGAATCTAAAGCTATCAACATTATTAATATCTCCTGGAATGAGGCGAAAGCACAAGGTCTGTTGCCCACACAATGCAGACATATTGGTGGTGTCTGTCTGTCTCTCTCTCTGCCTCTCTGCCTCTCCTCCGGTCTATCTCAACACTCTGATAATCCGAAGCAACTCCAGGATAAACGCTTTCTTCCAGTACTCCCCACCAGGTTAAACTTCCAAAATCCAGGTAGACTGGTCAGTTATTTTGTTAACTGGTTAAGGTCAGTCAGTTAACTGACACAGGTCAGTTATTTTGTTACTCGTTTCTCCCACCTGTGGAACCACCTTCCCGAGGCTGTTATATCTCACTAATCCCTCCAGTTTCAAAGGCAAGTGGTGCACTGCCATCTCATCACATCACCCATAATATTGTTTACCCCTATTCACACTGCCTAGGGAAATCCTCTTACTTACAGGTCATGATGTTTCCTCCCATACTATATCTCCTCTTTTCCTATATTCATTCATTTCTTTGCTTAATTAGTGCAACTGTTACCACACTGTAAGTTCATACCCCCTATCACCTCAAATTTCCATGAGCTTCAATCTATTAAAGGAAAAACGAACAAATAAAACCCAAAACAAAACAACAACTACAACAGCAACAGCACAGCAGCAACAACTAAATATATAGAGTGAACTTGGATGGATGAACCCAAAAAAGTAGTTACCTTCTGCCAATAATGGAGCAAACGTGGATGTCACTGAAACTCCAAAATTGACGTGCGGAAATCGTGCCACCTTTGGTGGTAGCCAGTATTACAAATCATCTTCCTTATGATTTGTTGTGATAAATCGAATTTCTTTCAAAAATGACAAAAATTATAAAGTTAATTTCCAAGGCCGTGTCACAGTATATTGTCCACCAAAGGTGGGCCGAGAAGGGTACTCCCACCCAGTGCCCATGAGTAACAACAATTGGTTGCAAGGGCACATTTTATGTAGCTTTTGAGAGGAAGAGACTAATTGTACTGTGGTACAAAAATACTGTTTTCATTTGATGGAAAGCCCACCACAGTAGACTTTTCAAAAATGTAAGAGCTAAAAGCAAATTCAAAATATAAGTTTCATAAAATGGATTTCAAAGGATGAAGAGCCTATTATTTCACATCCACATGATGCTCCCCAGCTAATGGTGTTCCACAACCAAATATTCTGCCTCAAGGGAAAATGTTGAGAGCATTCATCAACATTTAATGACCTGGCTAATGGAATAGTTTATCACACATGGATACAGAAAGTGAAAAATGCTGTAACTAGAAGGGAACTCGGAAGAGCACATACCTCCACCATACAGTGCCTGATCCACGAGAACATATCGGGCCCAATACATTTTTGAAATATCATGTTATACAGTACTATATAGATTTTGGCCCTATCTCTCAATGTTGAAAAATCACTTTAAAAATAAAAAATTATTGTATCCAGATTCAGATTCAGAGCTTCAATAAATTTGAAGCAATTCGTCCTTGCCACACACTGAAAGTGTCCACCAAGTTTCGTACGAATCCGAACACAACTTTTTGAGATATCGTGTTATATATCGCTTTAACCCTATCTCTCAATGGTGAAGAATTACTTAAAAATTATCAGATCGGGATCCGGATTTAGATCTTCACCAAAATTGAAACAATTCTTCTTTGTCAAACACCCAACATGTCCACCTAGTTTCGTCTGAATCCGTCCACAACTTTTTGAGATGTCATACTATATATCGTTTTTGGCCCTATCTCTCAATGGTGGAGAATCACTTAAAAAATGTATAATTCTCGTATCCAGATTCGGATTCAGATCTTCACCAAAATCGAATCAATTCGTCCTTGCCACACACCCAACGTGTCCACCGAGTTTCGTCTGAATCCGCAAACAACTTTTTGAGATATCATGCTATATATATATATATATATATATATATATATAATTTTTGGCCCTATTTCTCAATGGTGAAGAATCACAAACAAATTCTCGTAGTCGGATCCGGATCTTCACCAAAATCTAATCAGTTCGGCCTCATCAGACAAACAAACCTGTCCACAAAATTTCATCCAAATCCATCCACAACTTTTTGAGATATCCTGTACACAGACAAACAAACAGACAGACAAGCCGGTAGGCGGCGATGGGTCACCGAGCAGGACTGTTAGTATTGCGACAATCGTAGGTGTCGAGAAACAGTGTTTGTATGATCATCCAATCACAATCGCAGTCGAAGTTCTACGATTCTACTTACTAATGCGCAATATTGTGAAATAACATATGAAAGGATTCCTAGCCACAGGATGTGCCATTTCGCTCTGCAAAGTACCGAAATTGCGGTTTGAAATCGGAAATCCCCAAAGTTCGAGGGGGTGCTGTGGGTGAACAAAGATCTAAATCGAAAATCCGGCTCGATCGTTTGTGCACAATGTATTCCAGACGATTAGTGTGAATTTTCATGACCAGCCGACCACAACCCTAGGAGGAGTAGCATTTGGCGCGAAGGCACCTCCAGCTCTCGCATATTATCGATTTTTGCACTAATTGACCATTGACCCCTGACCTAAGCGAAATCGGTCAATATGTCCTGAGGCAAAGTTGTAGTACTCATTGAGTACCATGAACCTGCAAGTTTCATTCGTATCGATGCACTTACCTGGTCGCCTTCAATTTTTCCTTCAATTTTTGCCAATTTTCGCGCATACCCTAATTGTAGGGAGAGCTGCGGGTAAAGTATTCCATATATCACAAAAACCGGAATATATTTGATAGAGCATGACGTGTAGATCATTCGTGCCAAATTTCATAACCCTACGTGGGAGAATGGCTTTTGGAATTGATTTCGCGTGAACGGTACCGATTTTGAAGGTTTTTTGGTTGTTGCTATGGAACCAAAGCGTCCCTAGCAACCATCACAATTTCCAAAGCACTATGTCATAAGATGTACCTACCACCCGAGTTTGGTCAAAATCGGCCCACGTTTACTACCAATTATGCTGATGACAAACGAACAAACATCCAAACAAACATCCAAACAAACAGACAGAATTACTGACAATAAAAGTCACCTATTTCGGCAACCCAATTACTGACAATAAGGGTCACCTATTTCGGCAACCCAACAGACAAAAAGGGATGAAAACATTACCTCCTTCACCTTCGGTGGCAGAGGTAATGATCAGATCCACGAGTTTCAAGTTTTGGAAACTTTTAATTTTGCCTCACCTGCAAAACTGATTTTTTTCAAGCGATTACAAAAGAGAACGTTGCATTAACAAAATAAACGTCAATCAATCCAATGGAGGGCGCCCTATCAATGAGATTGTGCTTTCATTGTATTCTTTTGTAAAAAGCATCTTTGCCAATATTCTTGGCTCACCTTATCACATAAATACTGTGGGCAGCTGCATACTGCCATCAAAAATTTGCCTAATATGGTTGGGTGAACATAAACCAGAGAGCAGTGAAGTAGCTGTGGTTGAACATTGAGGAAACTTGGGTTATTTGATGAGGATAGCTAATTAATAATTATGATTTGTTAAGCAGCATTATTTTTGTTCATAACAAAATTTATATGAGAAGAGTGATCTTTGTCTGTTTGTCTGTCTGTCTGTCTGTCTGTCTGTGTCTGTGTCTGTGCCACCACTTTTCTTTGAGATGGCCAAACGGATCTTCGCCAAACTTTCAGAGATGCATCAGTGAGCATCAGGAATGTTTTAGGCAAAATAAAGTTTTTGAAAATTTTGAAAAAAAAAAGTTTTTTTTCTAAAATTTTTTTTTCATCATTCTGTAATGCGGAAGTCTTTGTAGCTATGTAAAAGGAAATATTAAATGATTGGCAACACCATTCTATAGTGGGTATACGGAAGTGTTTTTGGCCCCACAAAAAGAGAGAAAAAAAAATTGATTTCTTCAAAATGCCAACAGGATTAGAACTGCAACAGGCAACGCCGGGTACCCCTGCTAGTATTATATAATGCAAGAGTAAAGCCTTTAAACCTTTCCATTTTGTCAAAAAAATTAATGAATCAGTGTGTGTAAGCATTCAGAATGAAACGTGTGCAGAAAACATATTACAATTAAAATTGATGCTCATACATTATTCAAAATACCATACAAGCAAACTACATTTAATCCACATTCTAGATAAACATTTAAATTTATGGACTGGATCATAAAAAATAAGGATTTAAATCCAGTCATTTGAATGAGTGCAGAGTTCTTACAAGCACACTCAAATTAAGATTTGTGCATAAACAGACATTTTCAGTATTTTTGAAGAGTAAAAATAAAAGTACATTTTCTGGCTGTTTTCCTTTACAGAAAACACTAAAGCAATTTGCAGGCAATAGATTAATCAACAAAATCAAATCACATATTCCGGTATTGGGATATGATTAAATCAAATTATATACTGTACAAAAGTTTGAAAATCCCAAAAATATTTTTTTCGCAGTTTCCAGTGGAGACATGATAGTAGAGATTCCTCTTTCCTTTTTGGGGATAATGGGAGAACAATATCTTCGACATGAGAACCTCCTTCCATTGTCTGGGAGTCCAGATTTTATAAATGTTGATGAAATGCCAGTCATCCTATACCCTGTGCCTCACATTGTTCACTGTACACAATGCAAACTACAACAATCGCTACCATGTTGTCTCACTCACTTCGTCTGCACAAGCACAGCAAACCTCTTGTGCATAAATAAAAATATTAAACAAATGACATATCAGCAAAAACTGCCTTTTACTCCAGCCTGAGATAAATGGAACTCATGGCTCAAAACCGAAATGTAAGCATGGCTCCAGTCTGTGCCCGGGGGAAACAAATGGAGAAGTAATTCTCGTGAAACAAAAGCAAACTCCGTGGAAATGTCAGCTTTGCGTGTGAAACATCAATGTTTAATCAACCATCTTTGCAATTGGCAACCCACAGTATCCCACTGGCAACCCGCAGTCACTTTCAATCTCGAGAATAATTCCCACTTTCTATCTAATGCATTTTCTATTTGGAAATGTTACATAAGGCCTCGTCTCAGTCTGGCTTAAAGCTTTCAATCCGCAAGGGCCTTTCAAAGGCTCTGGCTAAGCAAGGGGTATGAATCTTAAAGCACATAGCTTTCATTTGCTTTAGATTTGACATGCTCAAATGTACAAATGCACTATGCAACAATGTGCTATGCTTCTGTGAAAAATATATTTGTGGACATAGTACTTACTCATGGTATTTTCTCACATTATAAATCATGTATCATGGGTTTTACAGACACATTTATTTGCATGAGCAAATTGATTTCAATTCACAAAACTTATGTACGATTACAAACTGCAGAACATTAACAGTGATTCGCCAATGAAATGTAATTGGCCAAGGAAGCAATTGGCTTAGATATTAAAAGTAATAAAACTTTTTTTTTAATGTAAAAGGATGTGGGAATGGTTTGCCAAAAAGCATGTAAACAAGTTGGGGATGGTCACAATAAATTATCACGTGAAAGCATCCCTTCCCTTACTTCAAAGGCACCACAGCCAACTCCGCTTGTGAGAAGGCTGAATGCCTCCATTCTGTGTTTGCTTTTAAATCCTGTGTCCCCAACACCTCTCTCTCTCTCTGCACCCATCCTTCCCAGTTGTACCCAACTGCTCCTGAATTCTGTGTCTTTTACACCTGAAAAGGTGGAAAAGTTTCTGGCAACCCTCAACTCTGAGTCTGCAATTGGACCAGATGGCATCAGCTTATGTGTCCTAAAAAGCTGCTCTGCTGCCCTTGCACTTCCTCTGTCTGCCTTTTTAACCCTGTCATTTACCATCGGTTATCTTCCTTCTGCTTGGAAATCAGCCATCATCACAGCATTACATAAAAAACGTGCAAAAACAGATCTCCTTAACGACCGACCAATGAGCTTACTTCCAATCATCCACAAGGTCATATATAATCAATCATCACAGTTTACAGATAAAATCATTCGCTGTCAACAGCAGCCTCATCTCAGATCATCAATTCAGATTCAGACCTGGTCAATCTACCTTGGACATGCTGCTTTCACTCTCCTGCCAATGGATGGATGCCCTCAATATCAGACATGAGATCAGGGCAGTCTCACTGGACATATCTTGAACTTATAAAAGTCTGTCATCCTACATTTTCTCCAAACTGTCTGTTTATGGAATCCAAGGCCAACTCCACTCTTGCATTACTGACTTCCTCCACTATCGTAGCCAACATGTGGCTCTCAACAGAACCCGATCTCCTCTCCTGATCAAGGCTGGAATACCCCAAGGCAGTGTTCTAGACCCGATCTTATTATTTATCTGCATCAGTGGTCTCTCCCATACTCTGGAAAATCCTCTATCTCTTTGCTGATGACTCCACTCTGCCGTGACATCTCTCATCCTTCTGACAGACAGATAGCAGCCTCTTCCCTCTCCTCAGACATTAACAATATCACAAATTTGTCAAAGACTTGGAAAATGTCTTTCGCTCCTGAGAAATCTCTCGAAATCCCTCTTTCTCTGTCTCTTGGTTCCTCTTCTGAATTACCTGGTACCTCTAAAATGTTATGTAACGACGCTAATGTTACCCTCCCCCTTCCACCTCTTTCTTCCCTTCCTCCTCCTCTTTCTCCCCTTTTGCTCTTCTCTCCCTCCCCCTCCTCTTGCCCCTCTTGCTTCTTCTTCTTCCTTCCCTGCTCCTCCCCTCCCTCTTCCTCCTTCTCCTCCTTCTCCCCCTCCCCTCCCTGGTTTGCAACCTCCAACTATTACTACCAGTCCCCCCCAGACTGAACTTACCCCATCCATACTCTCTGAATCATGTAGTGCTCCTGTTAAAGATAGCAACATTACCATCACTATCGTTAATGACGCACCCAAGGATGTAACCACTGAAAGTGTTCCTCTTACATCTTTCGTCCCTCCTCCTGAATTAATCATGGAGATTGAGCAAACGGGCGAGGGCCCTGAGGAAAACGAGGACTATGATTCAGATGGTTGCTCCTCTCTGACATTGAGCGCTTTTGGCGAGGAGCTCGATAGTAGTCAGATAGTAGTCCCCCAGATAGTAGTCTCGATGATACTTTAATTTATATTTCCGATATCTTATTTTTTTACAAAAAACTACTCGTAAGAAGCGAGTAGATCTAAATTATTTTTTCCCCAACTTGCGTGCCTTTGTCCTGAAAGCACAAATGATTGTTAACAACCTGGAAGCTGCTGCCATTTCCAGCGCTTCTTGTAAGAGACTGAAAAAATATATTCTTAAAGCAAGGAAGCACTTGATTGCATAACTTCTTGATTATGATTATAGCATGTTTAAATATAAACGGAGGACATAATCCTTCACATAAAGTCCAAACGATTCAGCTAAGGCCTTAGTTATTTTATAACTTGGTTTACGGATCCGCCGACGGTATATTTGCCGAAATGAAATATAAATATAAAACACATTTTTAGCCTTTTATATTTATACATTTTCCGCCGAAGGTGCAAAAGTTTCAAAACCCGAAATGTAAACGTCGGCATTTATTTTCAAAATATAATTTCGTGCGTGCCAAAATGCCGAGTCACCTTTAACCGAGCTGCGCAGTCGTCTTCGGTCATGTCGTCTGAGCAGTGGCCTGCGTGGTTCAGATTGACTGTTGTTTCTGGGGCGAAAGTGATTGTTTTTTTTTTTGTTTTGTTTGTTTTTCTATAACTTGTCGAGGCTCGTGTGAGAGCTAACACACAACGCACATCATGGGGGACATGAGATAAGAGAGGAGGGAGTGTGAAGGACAAAACAGTGGGGAACAGAGACATGAGGAGATCTGTGGAAGGGAGAGGTATGGGACGGGGAACATGGGGAATAGAAGATGGACATTACAGATGGACTTTCAGGAAGGAAAGCAGGGAATTTGAAGGAGGTGGGCTTGGGTGGATTATCGGGGGTAGAAAAGATCGAGGATTTGGATGGGGGATGATAAGAGGTGGTGGTGAACAGCTGTTTTGAAAGCCTGGAGGGAAGAATGGGAAGAATAGAGTCTTCTTCTTCTTCTTTCGGCTGCTCCCGTTCGGGGTCGCCACAGCGGATCATCCGTATGATCCGCATAGTGATTTGGCACATGTTTTTTTACGCCGGATGCCCTTCCTGACGCAACCCTGGTCACCTCTTACGACACAGGGATATGGTACACATTTTAACCAGGGTATACACCGGCCCAGTATACTGGTACTCATTTCGCCGACCTCGGAAGGATGACAGGCTGAGTCAACCCCCCTGGTGTATTAATTCAGTGGCTCAACGGGGCTTGAACTCAGGACCTTTTGGATCCCAAGCCACTGCCCTAACCACTGCGCCAACACCAGGCTCAATGGGAAAGAATAGAGTGAGGGAGTTTATTGCAAAGGCGGGAAAAAAGAGGAATGAAAGAGTGAAGGTGAGCAGTGATTCGTGATTTTGGTAGTTTTACCAGAAGGGGGTTGTTGGCGGACCTTGAGCGCCCTGCGGAAATGTGGTGGGGACAAATCGCAGAGAGAGCAGGGGGGGGCGAGGCTGGAGAGGAGACGGTGGAAGACAGAAAGACCACTGACCAACCTGCGGTGATTGAGTGAGAGGCCCAAAGACTCAGCCTCATTGCGCGACATGCCAATGATCAGAAATGCCTTGGTTTCTACAGCGTGAAGCCGAGAAAGGTGGGAGGCAGGAGCACCAGCCCAGAGTGGAGAACAGTACTCCATCAGGCTGCGGACAAAAGCTTTGTAAGTGGTGAGGAGCTCAGGTGGGCCGAGGAAGGATTTGCACGGCGGAGGATTCCCAATCGGCGACTGGCTTTGGAGACGAGGTTTGAAATCTGGCATTCCCAGGAAAGGTCATGGCAGATAGCAAGACCCAGAAGCTTGAAAGAAAGGACTTCTTACAGAGGATTGTTGAGAAAGTGGATGGGGGGGTTTTCTAAACGGTCCTTTCGAAGAGACATAGTGAGAGTGTGAGATTTGTCCGGATTGAAAGACATGTTCCACGTGTTGGACCAGTTTTTGATTTTATCCAGATCTGCAGTGAGTGAAGAAGCTGTTGCTTGCCAGTCTGAGGGATGACCGATGGTATGGCAGAGGGTGGAGTCATCAGCAAACAGACATAGAGGATTTTCCAGAGTCGGAGAGATCATTGATGAAAACCAGAAAAAAGAACAGGGCCCAGAGCGCTACCTTGAGGAACTCCAGCCTGGACAGAAAGAGGGGATGAAAGAACTCCATTTAGGGCCACACAGTGACTGCGACAGGAGAGGAAGTCTGCGAGCCATGAGGTGTTAAGAAGTATGTCAGCGGTATAAATTTGAGTGACTGTATTGGTGATTTAATCACACAACATCTTGACGACGAATATTCTGGCCGAACTATTGTATATCAATTCAGTGCAGCAGCAGGGATGATTCGCACGCTACTCTCAATCGTGCCGATTTTGGTTCCATCGAAAGTTGTACACCGCTGTTCGTATTGAAAGATTTCGGTGCCAAGTACGTCAAAGTTGCCCTGCGAGATGCTGATATCACTGAACAACAAAAAATTTTTACTGGAGATGTGTAAAGTGATTTAGACTAATTTGGGTACGCTGATTTCAAAAATCATAACCGTTTTGCTGTATCACGTCAGGATTTTCAGTAACAGAAATATTCCCATTGCCTAGAAGTCAGGATTTCAATGAAATTTACAAAAATTCATTTATTCATTTATTTCATCATGAATGCTTCAAAATTATAGAAATTACAGAAAAACTCCACTAGAATGTAATTAAAAATGCTTTAGGCATTTGGCTTTGCGTTTGTGCTGCTCTGTGTCAGTTTCACGATGCAGGAACCAGCAGAAATCGCCCATCATGTTCGGGTTGTGCCGCCCTTGGTAACGCGTCTCCATGAGTGAAATCTCTTGGTGGAATCGCTCGCCGTGCTCGTCCGAGACTGCTCCCAAGTTGTCAGGGAAGAAGTTCAGGTGCTGGTGTAGGAAATGGATTTTCAGGGACATCCTGGAGCCAAGTTTCCTGAAGGACTCCAGCAGCTGCTGCACTATTTCTTCATAGTTGTCCGCGCGCTCGTTCCCCAAGAAGTTGTCCGTCACAGCTTTGAAGCTCCTCCACGCTGCCAGCTCTTTGGGGTTTAGAGTTGTCGGAAAAGTTTCGTCCTTCATAATCTGTTGGATTTGCGGTCCAACAAAGACACCAGCCTTGATCTTGGCCTCCGACAAGGTGTTGCCAAACTTTTCCTTGAGGTATAAAAACCCACGCCCATTCAGATCCATTGCCCGTACAAAACTTTTCATCAAGCCGAGCTTTATGTGGAGTGGTGGAAGGAAAACCTTGGCTGGGTCGACAAGGGCGACATGCTTCACATTGTGTCGACCAGGTACATACTCTTTTCGCTCTTCCCAATCTTTCTTCGTCCAGTGATTCTTGTCGTCTCTGCTATCCCAGAGACAAAGGAAGCACATGTATTTCGTGTAGCCTGACTGCAGCCCTAACAACAGCGCCACCACTTTCAAGTTTCCGCAGATGTGCCAGTTGAAGTCATTGTACTTGATGGAATCAAGCAGCTGCCGCATAGTCTCATAGGTCTCTGTCATGCCAAACGCGTGAGCCAGTGGGACTGATGGTTTCTCGTTGCCATTGTGGAGCAAAACAGCCTTCAAACTGTTCTTCCCCGAGTCGATGAAGAGGCGCCAGTCTGCAGGATCATGATCACACCCAAGTTCTTTCAACAGACCGTTGATGTCACTGCAGAATGTCATCGTGTCTTCCATCTCAAAGAACTCAGCCATGTCTCTGTGACGTTCTCTGAACAAGGATATCTTGGTGTTAGGTTCAAGTAGATTCCACTGCTGCAGCCTTGATCCAAGCAGCTCTGCCTTCGCCTTTGACAGCGAGAGATCTCTTACAAGATCATTTAAGTCTCCCTGGTTCAGAAGGTGTGATTCTTGAGTGTCGGGTTCAAAAGGTTCATCATCACCATCCTCTTCACCACTGCTTACAGCTATGTTCTGATCAGCTGGAGGTGTTGGAACGGGGTTCTCGTCATCATGAGGCACAGGTTTACGAGCAGAGATGCAGTCAGCGTACTTGATGTGACCTTTATTCTTCTTGTTGAAGCCGGCGATGCAGCAGAAATAACAATCATCATGATGATTCTGCGGCTCACGCCATATCATGGGCACCGCAAATGGCATGCTCGTGCGCTTGCCCACCAACCACTGAGTCAAGGTTGTGTGACAGCTTGTGCAGCAGATGTGTGGTGCCCAGCTCTGTTCTTGGTCCCCCACCTTACACCCGAAGTAGTGAAAGTAGGCGGCCTTCATTTTCACTGCTGTAGATATACTTCGCTGTTGATCTTTTTTGGTATACCGACCACAGACATAACAGAAGTTGTCAGGATGATTGGTACAGGAACGTCTACTCATCTTTATCTGAAAGAAAGAAATATAACACAAGTTAACAACAATTGTACGAAATAGACATGTTAAAGACATGTAAATTTCATTGAAATCCTGACTTCTAGGCAATGGGAATATTTCTGTTCCTGAAAATCCTGACGTGATACAGCAAAACGGTTATGATTTTTGAAATCAGCGTACCCAAATTAGTCTTAATCACTTTACACATCTCCAGTAAAAAAATTTTTTTGAAATTTGTTGTTCAGTGTATTCAGCCTTCAACGGACCAGAAATCAGCCTTTGATGTGCTCATGGGGATGGGGAGATGGTACGATCAGATGCCCACTGAAAACTAAGCTGGTTATGGCTCTGATTGACCGTTTTGAGCGTGTTGACTCCGAGTAGACGCCTTTTTTTTAATCATATCCAGCACTATGCACTGGTGTGCACGCACACATCTACGACTTGGACAGTAATTTTCTCATCATTGTTTCCATTTGTTTGATGATCCAATAGGTTCCTATAAGAAAAACATGCCAGACTATATTGTAAAAACAAGTTTTAATCCTTCTTTATTGTTTTTCACATCAGATGATACAGTGAACAATGGCATCCTGCATTTGAATGGTTGTCCATCTTCAATGTTTTCTTAGATCCTCCTGGTTCGGGATTTATATTCCCCCCCCCCCACCACCTATGCTTGTCTTTTCCATGGAACATCCGAAAAAAATCATAAAATATATGTAATTTCTAAAAATTGAAATTATATTTATATTTATATTTCGACCTACCGACCCTACATTTTAGCTGAAGAACTGCGCAAACCAAGTTATAAAATAACTAAGGCCTAATTAATAATGTAAAGGTCGATATTCTTCTTTTACAAGAAACTCGGGCAACTGTGAGTTGCATGGAAGACTGGAGGCCGAAGTTGAAAGGCACTTGGTTTTTTAGTAACACAGCTTCCGTGAGTGCCGATGTTGCTTTTTATATATCTCCACGTATTCCCATCTCCTCTGTTGTTTTTTAAAGAAATTGTTCCTGGATACTTAGCTGTAATTGATTTTATATATAAAACCTTCAGCGGATTTTAATTGTTAATGTTTATGCCCCAAGTGACAGTACAGTCAGGACAGCTTTCTTCACTGAATCCTTCAATTTCCTTAATCATCTCGCTCCCGATACCCTATTGTGTTTAGGTGGTGATTTTAATTGTACATTAGACCCAGTCAGAGATTGGAACAGCCCTGAACCTCATCCAGCTAGTACTAGTATAGGGCTTTTTCCACACTTTTGTGACAACATGATATTGGTGATGTTTGGCGACTACAGCACGGGAATGTTCAACAATTTACTTGGTGTCGTTGCTTGTTAAATAACTTGTCACTTGCAAGGCTTGATAAATTTTACATTCGTCTCTCTTTTTTAAACTGTGTAAGTTTTTCTCACATCACTCCCTCTGACGTTTCTGAACAACTTAGATATTATTTCCGAGTTTGTGGTTTCGTGTCGCGCTATCTTCGACTTTGTTCTGCGCTCGAGTAACGTGATATTCGGCTTACATTATCTCAAACACCATATGAGGTGCATGGTACAAAAAAAGTAAATAAAATGGTTCTGAAACAGTGAAATCGTATTCCACTAACTGCATTAAAGTAAAATTACTACTGATACTCTGCATCAGTTCCTTTCTCAAACACACCCACCCCAACATGTCACGCAGAGCGTGGGTTATGCTAGTTTTACTATTAAAATGCGTCTTTCTTTACCTCATCCTCAGAGGAATACTTCTCATTGGTCTTTTAACACGCCTCTTTTAAATGATTCCTTTTTTAAATCAGGTTTTTAAAAATTTTGGCTTCGAATTCTAGAATCACGAACCGATCTTACAAATCTTTGTCAATGGTGGGATTATATAAAAGCACAAATCCGAGTCTTCTGTCAGCAATATAGGAATAACTTCACGAATGTAAAGCAAGCCAGGACAAGTATTTTAAAGAAAGAAATCCTCATTTTACAAGATAGTACGATTAATATTGATAAGGATGTATGATGCCAGCGGCTTGATGAGAAACAAGCCCGATTGAATTGTTTAATGAGAGAAGATGCTCTCGGAATGCTAACCCGACTTAGAGTGAAAGGTCTGTCAACTTCAGAAACTTGCTGCAAAGACTTTTTAAACTGTGAAAAAACTACAAAGTCTAATTGTTCACTGTTAAGCTTACGTTCAAGTGATGGACAAATTATTGAAGACAATGCTCAGTTGAAGTGTTTTATTCGGGATTGTTACAAGAATGTTTTTACCACAAAGAAAAGTAGTGAACGAGCAATGTCTGATTTTACCCAAAATCTACCACAATTGGAAGAATCACAACACTCTTTAGAACAAGATTTTACTGCAGATGAACCTTTTATAGCTCGTGATGACCTTCATGATCATAAAGCACCTGGCTTTGATGGTTTACCTGTTGAATTTTAGAAAGCATTTTGGGATTTGCTTGCACCAACACTTTTAGATGTTTTTAAGTTTAGTTAACAAGATGGTTTGTTACCTCTAAGTTGTCGCCATACAGTCGTGTGCCTTATCCCGAAGAAAGGAGATCTCCGAACTTTACAGAATTGGAGGCATATTTCTCCACTTTGTGCGAATTACAAAATCTTTTCCAAGGCCCTTGTAAATCGTGTAAAGCCTTTTCCTCGCTTTTTGATTCATTTTGATCAATCTTTTGGTATTCCAAACCGGTCTACTCATGATAATATTTTTTTTTTAATCAGGATTTGTGGGATGTCTGTGCTCTTTTAAAGCAGAATGCTGGCTTGCTTTTACTTGACCAAGAGAAATCTTTCGATTCTATTAGCTATGAATATGTATTTTATACCTTTAAACAGTTTGGTTTTGGGGCAACTTTTATGTCCCATGTCTAATTGTTGTATAATCATGTTTTTAGCATCATTAAAGGGGCTGTCACACCTTGACGATTTAGTCAGCGTATGCCGATTTATGAAAACTTTGTCTAAAACGCTGGCACACGTCAAATACGTTATGGGTAAGGTTTGTATACGTAAAGAGCACGCTGAAAAACACTGCCATACGTCGTAGTACGCTGGCTTTAAACGTTGTACTTTTGGGTTGTCCTCAAATTTTTGCATGCTTGAAATTTTACGACGTATGCCGGCGTATGACGTATGACGTATATATCACATGTTCCGCTATGCTGGCCATAAGTTGTAGGCACGTTATGCGATCGTTGACACACGTCGACACACGTTACTTGTAAGTTACTCATAAGTCGAAACACGTCAAGGTAATGTTTAGCGTACCCGAAACTTATTTCTAACCTATGAGTAACATTTTGTAAGCACGCTACACGAACGTTGTTCACACTTCGCAACACGCTAGTTCAAAGTTCCTCATACGCCGAAACACATCAAAGTAATGTTTAGGTACCCGTGACTTATTTATAACCTATGAATAACGTGCTTGGGAATGATTACGCTATGCATACGCTAGACTATCGTTGGGCATAGGTTGTGGACGACAAAAACACGATAAACAATCGTTGGTATAACTTATCTATGAGTTATCAAAGCGTTCTGTGTTCATTACTCGTACATTATGCATTTGTCAAAGTCGTTTTTAATACTTTAAAAAGTAAAACAAAGAAATATTTCATCGTGGGAATGAGGAAAAAAAATTAGCCGAAAAGAACATCGAATAGTGCAAAGTAGTCTCCTATTCGTGGACGATAAGAGGATCCATCATCACCCACACCCTACCCATCACGCTCACATACTACTACTGACATAGACATACTACTACTACCAATGCTACTACTACAACTACTACCATTACTACTGTCACACACACCAACTACTACTAATAGTATTACTACTACTGATACTACTGGCATTGACATCTACTCAACATGGAGTCTGGAACAATGATGGGTTCCTCTTGTGAATCCCATTTGTATATACCAATTCCCCTTAACGCTGCCAATACGCCATTACACGGTAGATGTAAGTTAAGGCGCTGTCACACCTTGACGTTTTAGCCAGCAATGGCAACGTATAAAAATGTATGTAAAACGTTGGCGTACGCTGAAGTTTTGAGGTTTTTTTTTTAAGTTTTGGTCGTATTCATAACGTGTTGGTGGTATGCATAACATATTAGTAACGGGCACAGAACGTTTCGTTGTGTTATAGATAACTTATACCAACGAATGCTTAGCTTGTTGTCGGCGTTCACAACCTATGCCCAACAACAGTTTAACTTAGGCATAGCGCGCTGCACATATCGCCGACGAACTCGTGGCGGAGCCTGTTAAAAGGCTGCCGCACGCCGATTTAAATTAATAACCGCCTGAAAATTGGAAGTGTCAACATCGCAGTCACACCTTGACGATTTAGCCAGCGTATGCCGACTTATGAAAAATGTGTGTAAAACGCTGGCACACGTCGAATACGGTATGGGTAAGTTGTGTATACGTTAGGAGCACGCTGAAAAACGAGGAAGTACGCTGTCATATTCCGTGGTACGTTTAGTACGTCGTGAAATTTCAAGCATGCTAAAAATTTTACGACGTACTCGATGTATGGCTCACAAGTTCCGCATACGCTGGCATAAGTTCTCTGCACGCCCTGCGATCGTTGACACAAGTCAGACACACGTTACTTGTAAGTTACTCATAAGTCAAAACACGTCGAGGTAATGTTTAGCATACCCGAAACTTAATTTTTTAACCTATGAGTAACGTGCTTTGAACCTATGAGTAGCGTACTTTGAACCTATAAGTAGCGTGCTTTGAACCTATGTGTAACGTATCTCAAACGCACATTGTCGTATGTAGTCGAATTTGATTGACGTCTTCCGGATGACCACAGAACTTACTGAACGTGTTTCTAACTTACATCTACTGTATAATGGCGTATTGGCAGTGTTTAGGGGAATTGGTATGTACAAATGGGCTTCACAAGAGGAACCCGTCAGTGTTCCAGACTCCATGTTGAGTATATGTCAATGTCAGTAGTATCAGTCGTAGTAGTAGTAGTAGTAGTAGTAGTAGTAGTAGTAGTAGTAGTAGCAGTAGTAGGTGAGTGTGTCAGTAGTAGTAGTAGTAGGTGAGGTTTCACCAGTAGTAGTAGTAGGTTAGTGCGTCAGTAGTAGTAGTAGTAGTATTGGTAGTAGTAGTAGCAGTAGTAGTAGGTGAGCGTGTCAGTTGTAGTAGTAGTAGTAGGTGAGCGTGTCTGTAGTAGTAGTAGTAGTAGTATTAGTATTATTGGTGGTAGTAGTCTTAGGTGAGTGTGTCAGTAGTACTAGTAATAGTAGTAGTAGTAGTATTGGAAGTAGTAGTAGTAGGTCCATGTCAGTAGTAGTAGGTGAGCGTGATGGGGAGGGTGTGGGTGATGATGGATCCTCATTGCGTCCACGAGTAGGAGACTACTTTACACCATTATTCGATGTTCTTTTCGGCTAATTGTTTTTCTCTCATTCCCACGATGATCTATTTTTTTGTTTCAGTTTTAAAAGTATTCAAAACGACTTGGACAAATGCATAATGTACTAGTAATGAACACAGAACGCTTAGATAACTTGTACATAAGTTATACCAACGATTGATTAGCGTGTTTTCGGCGTCAACAACCTATGCCCAACGATAGTCTAACGTATGCATAGCGTGGCAGTGTATCGTCGACGATTACGTGAGGTTTTCTATTCATAGGCTGCAACTTCACTTTTAATAAATGCCAGTCACTCGCCTATTGTTTTTGGACGCTGGTGCTCGGCAATTGAAATCGTTTTCCATTGAACGAGTTAAATCGCTTCCACTGGACTATTGAAATAATTTAAAAATAATGCTTGGTTATCCTTGGACCCACTCTGGCTAGCAGCTCGTCGAACATCGCTGGGGGCATTCGCAGGAAGTTGATGAAGGATGCATGGTCCTCGTTCCGGAGTTCCACCATGAGTTGGTCATAGATGCCGTAATGGCATCGCCTCCCAATCCATGGTCTGACCCAGTTCCTTCTCCTCCGTTCACGTCTTCTTCTCCCGGCTCTATTGGCACGCAACTGGTGCAGTGTCAACTCGATGAGGTCATGTTGATGTTGGAGGACAGGTAGGTATTGTCGTCTCAGCCTTGCCGTATCCTCCATCTCTCGGATGACATGGATATCTGCTCACCATGGAGTCTGGAACACTGACGGGTTCCTCCTGCGAAGCCCCTTTTTATAGACCAATTCCCATAATCGCTGCCAATACGCCATTATACGGTATCTGTAAGTTAGAAACGCGTTCATTAAGTTCTGTTGTCGTCCTGAAGACGTCAAATATGTCAACGTCTTTTTCAAGTACCGTGTTGCGAAGTTAGAACAACGTTCGTGTAGCGTGCTTACAAAATGTTACTCATTGGTGAGAAATAAGTTTCGGGTACGCAAAACATTACCTCGACGTGTTTCGACTTATGAGTAACTTACAAGTAACGTGTGTCAATGATCGCATAACGTGCCTACAACTTCTGGCCAGCGTAGCGGAACTTGTGAGGCATATGCCGGCATACGTCGTAAAATTTCAAGCATGCAAAAATTTGAGGTCAACCCAAAAGTACAACGTTTAAAGCCAGCGTACTACGACTTATGGCGGTGTTTTTCAGCGTGCTCTTAACGTATACAAAACGTACCAATAACGTATTCGACGTGTGCCAGCGTTTTAGACAAATTTTTCATAAATCGGCATACTCTGGCTAAATCGTCAAGGTGTGACAACGGCTTTAGAAACACGTTCAGTTAGTGCTGTGGTCGTACGGAAGACGTCAATCTAATTCATCTACATACGACAATGTGCGTTTTAGATACGTTACAAATCGGTTCATAGCATGTTACTCAAAGGTTAGAAGCACGTTATACTTAGGTTCAAAGCATGCTCCACATAGGTTAAACGAACGTTACTCATAGGTTCAAGGCAAGTTACAAATAGGTTCAATGCACGTTACTCGTTGGTTTCAAGCACGTTAAACATAGGTTCAGAGCACGCTACTCATCGCTTAAAAGGACGTTACCCATTGGTTGAAAATTAGGTTGCGGGTATGTTAAATATTACCTTGACGTGTTTCGACTTATGAGTAACCTACAAGTAACGTGTGTCCGTCGTGTGTAAACGATCGCGGAGCGTGCCAGGAACATATGACAACGCATGCGGAACGTGTTAGCCATATGCCGAGTACGTCGTAAAATTTTCAGCATGCTTGAAATTTCACGACGTATTACACGTACCACGTAATATGACAGCGTACTTCATTGTTTTCCAGCCTACTCTTAACGTATACACAACTTACCTATACCGTATTTGACGTGCGCCTAGCGTTTTCGACACATTTTTCATAGGCTGGCATACACTGGCAAAATCGTCAAGATGTGACTGCGATGTTGACACTTCAAATTCTCAGGCGGTTATGATTTAAATCGGCGTGCGGCAGGTTTTTAACAGGCTATGCCATGAGTTCGCCGGCGATACGTTTAGCATGCTATGCATACGTTAAACTATTGTTGGGCATAGGTTGTGAACGCCGACAACAGGCTAAGCATTCGTTGGTAAAGGTTATCAATAACACAACGAAACGTTCTGTGCCCATTACTAATGTGTTATGCATACGACCAAAATGTTATGAATACGCCCAAAACTTAAAAAACATCAAAATTTCAGCGTATGCCAACGTTTTACATACATTTTTATACGTTGCCATTGCTCGCTAAAACGTCAAGGTGTGACAGGGCCCTAAAGTTAATAATTGCTTGTGTGCACCATTGATGGTTAGAAGAGGAGTCCGTCAAGGGTGTCCGTTATCGGGCATTCTCTACTCCCTCTGTATTGAACCCCTCCTAATTCGCCTTCATGCTAGTCTACCAGGCTTTCCTGTGATGCCAACTTAAAGGCCAATTGTTATCTCAGCATATGCAGATGATGTGTGTGTCGTGGTGTGGAATAGTGATGATGTCACCATGTTATTAAATGACTTGGAAAAGTTCTCTTCGGCTTGCACAACTACAATAAAGTGGAGCAAATGTAAAGTTCTATGGATTGGCCATACCCCGGTTGTTGGTTTGCCTCATCTTCCCAGAAATTTGCAGTGGGAGAAGGAAGGCATCCGCTATCTACGTGTGTACATTGGCACCCCAGCTTTTATGGCTAAGAAGTGGTTAAACACAGCTAATAAAATTGATAATAGACGAGAGAAGTGGAGAGGAATATTAATGACCTTGTCGTACAGAGGTCGTGTGCTCGTGATCAATAACCTGTTGGCTTCCTTGTGGCACAAAATAATTGCCTTGCACTCTCCTGAAGTACTACTGCTGACAATCCAGAAACATCTGCTTGATTCTTTCTGGGGTTGCAAACATTGGGTCAAGCCTGAAGTCCTTTACCTTCCATTGGCAGATGGTGGCCATGGTCTTATTGACATTCTCAGCTGAATGATGGCCTTTCGAGTCACCACTGTCCACCGCTTTCTTTTTTCTGCATCACTGCCATGGCATCTCACTGCTAACCATTTGCTGAAAATGGCTGGCATGCTCGACTTCAATCAGGAACTTTTTCTCAGGGACTTGAAACATGTGGACATCTCTTTATTGCCTTTGTTTTACCAAGACCTGTTGCAAGCCTGGCAGCCTCTTACAGTGCACCGAGATATGGCTCACTACAACATCAACAACTTTCTCGACAAGCCTATCTTCTACAATGCACTTTTTTCTGAACATACCTCGATCACGTGCTTACATACAATGCTTCATAAACTCCAGCATACATGTCATACGAGATCTGCGGAACGACAACAAAACATGGCACTCAGTCGGGCATATTGTGACTACCGTTGGAATGTGCTCTGTAAGAACTGTTTCCCAGCTCGTCCAGGAGATTCTGCGTACCTCTAGAAGTTTGGGACTCCATTTTGATACCACTAACATTGCCCCTGCAACCCATGCCCCCTTCTTTCCGCAGTTGTGTATGACATCACTTGCATTAAGAGAAACTGTGATCCTGTGTTCCTCTCCACTTCCTAGTGTTGCTAAAAAGTGCCTGCACCACCTTTGTGTCACCATACGGCATCCTAATGTGTGCAAATATAGTTTTGGATCCCGATGGAAGGGGATGCTGCCTCCGGGGTCCCCCCCTGTGCCAACAATGGGCTGCCATGTATATCCCACTGATTATAAAACAGATTGACCCCACTTTTTACCTTTTTATCACAATTGTGCTGTCACATGAAAATTGTATTTTCTTTACGTACCTTTATTTTTGGATTGCTGCTGAATTCCAAACATCATGTTGAATCTGCTCTTGTCAATTATATAATAGCTGAAGGGAAACTAGCAATTTATAAAATAAGGAAAGCTAAACTTCTTGCAAACTCTGATGCTGATTACAATGTTTTAACAGTTTTTAAGGCCCTTGCCATGGCCAGATTACATGTAGAATTTTATTTTCACCAAAATATAAATGATCTCGATCTGTTTAAGCAGAAATGGTGCGATAGGAATGCATCATTTAAAATAGACCAAAATGATCTTATTATTTCATTTTAGCTGTGTACTTGATCTTTTTATGGCTTGTTTTGTATGTTATGTGTAACTGGTTTTTTTCTAAGCTTGTATAAATAAAGGTATACAAAAGTCAAAGTGTCTCTCTCTGTCTGTCTCTCTGTCTGTCTCTCTCTCTCTCTCTCTCTCTCTCTCTCTCTCTCTCTCTCTCTCTCTCTCTCTCTCTCTCTCTCTCTCTCTCTCTCTCTCTCTGTTTCTCTCTCTCTCTCTCTCTGTTTCTCTCTCTCTCTCTCTCTCTCTCTCTCTCTCTCTCTCTCTCTCTCTCTCTCTCTCTCTCTCTCTCTCTCTCTCTCTCTCTCTCTCTCTCTCTCTCTGTCTCTCTCTGTACAAGGACCATACCGCAAATCCTCTTATCTACTTTCTCTTTGGTAAGCCACATTTTGGTAAGCTATCTACTCTTTGGTAAGCCACATTTCAAAGGTTGTCCTCCATAGCCAGATGCCAACTGGACATCCTCTGTGTGGTGTCATTTGAAGTGAGGGAAGGGAAGCATTTCAGGTGCAAAAGACAGGATTTAGGAGCAGTTGGGTACGATTAGGAAGGGTGAGTGCAAAGAGTGAGAGTGAGTGAGTGAGTGAGAGACAAGATTTTGAAGCAAACACAGAATTGAGGGATTCAGCCTTCTCATGAGCAGAGTCTGCTGTGGTGCCATTTGAAGTGAGGAAAGGAATGGAAGGGGAGCATGTACCAGAGATGGACTTGATAAGGTGCCACAAGGTTTTAGAGGAGGGAGACAAGTTTGAAAACTCATTCTTGAGATTGGACAAATGTTGTTTTCTGGCTCTCCTGAGAGTACACACACACTTGTTGTGGGCTTTGTGGAACGATGTGAGGTTGCATTCGGTTGGATATGCCTTCCAGGAGGAGAATGGAAGTTGTTTTAAAGCAACTGCCTCACCACAGGTTTCAGAGTACCAAGAGTGGGAGGATGGGTAAGATAATTGAAGAAGAGGTGGGATGAATCTGCACAAGAGAGAGCAGGTTTCTGTGGAAAAATTCCCAGTCTGAATATAAATCAACAGTAGTGGATATAGGAGACCAGTCCTGAAATATTGGAAAAAAAACCTGTCCCCTTTACTCCCATTGAGACAATGCCCCGCCAATTGTGGATTTGACATTTGCGGCATTTTCCAGGAAGGTATCTCCTGCAAATGTCAATTTCTTACATTACTCACATGGATCCACTGAGGCTTCACTTCACCTATACCGAGGCTTCACCACCCACATTTTTCCGTTATATGTGATATCAATTTCCCACCAAGCCTGGTGTTGGGTTAGACCGTTAGTGGTTAGGGTGGCTGGCTTTGGATCTTAGGGTCCTGAGTTTGAGTCCCGTTGGTCACTGAATTAACACCAGGTGGGTTGACGCAACCTGTCATCCTTCAGAGGTCGGTAAAATGAGTACCAGTGTGCTGGTATAGGGGCACGGCATCAGCGGCATAGTGGCGCCCAAACAAAATGATCGCTACCCGGCAGCCAAGCTGCCATACGCAAGAAGAAGAAGAAGTTTACCCACCCCTTGGGTGGGTGGAGTTTGCACATTATTTTCGAAATGAAAGGTCACTGATTGCAAATTCAAGGCCAAAGGTCTGAAAATATCTAAAGGTCTAAAGGTGTCAAAAGGATCTTAGGGGTCTGAATGGTCTGAAGGTTTAAAGGTCAAATTGAAAGGTCAAAACTCAGTCATAGTCAGAGTTGGCGACTTGAGTAGGTGATTCGGACTCGAGTTGCAAAATTTTACAACTTGACAAAATTGACTTGAGACTCAGACTTGGGACTTTGTGTTTGAGAACTTGGGACTTGAGTTGATAATGACTTGTTGACAAAGTTTGGAAAATAATCTTTGAATATACATCAAATTAAAACGGGGCTAAAAATAAATGGTCAATGATTTTCAGTTGTGGGCATGTGTGGTTCAGTCAACGATGACATACACTGTGTGTGTGTGTACATGTGAAGCATGCCAGTGCCCATGGCTGCATACTGTTCGCCACTAAGGTTAAAGGGAGTGTCCACTCTCAAGACAGCATGCTACATCCAAGCGGCAAGCACCTTAACAATGTGGGAAACAACATTATTAAAAATCTGAACATTCATGCTGAGTCAGAGAAACTTGGACCCAGATCGGTAACCCCGTGCACGTCCTGACCCAATAAAAATATTTTGTGGTGATCGAAATATGTCAGTTGACTTGGAATATTTCAACTTCATCAATAATTGTAAATTATATCACGACTTATTTTTTAAAAAGAAAAACATAAAAAATACAGTATCCTAAAAGTTTCATTTTACCAGACATGTATCTACAATTCCAGCAATGTGTGTGTGTGTCTGTGTCTGTGTCTGTGTCTGTGTCTGTGTCTATGTGTGTGTGTGTGTGTGTGTGTGTGTGTGTGTGTCTCTGACTGCTGTTTCTCGACAACCACTGGTCCGATCTAATTGAAACCTGCCAGGTATATTGCTGGGGCCCTGTGGATGTGCCTTTTCAAGATTTGATACTAATCGGGTAAGTGATTCCCAAGTTATGGCCATTTATTTACCAACCAATGACAGGACACGTTGCTGCGTGGGCGGGGCCGATGGGGAAGAGAACCTCAACCGTGTTCCCCATTACAGGTTACAACGTACGGACTTCCAGAAAGTGATGACTTCATGTATTCCAATAATTTCTCGATTTTTTATGCGCATTTAAAGATAAACACAATGCCCCAATCCAGTCGTAATTTACGAGAGCGAAGGAATGGCCTGTGTATTGTTTTAAAGTTTTTTTGTTTTGTTTTTTGCACGTACTGTACGTTTTTTTTTCTCTTCTCTTCTCTTTGTGTTTTTCCTTGCGATGACATTGCGAAAAGGCAAAATACTTTGGCGCTAATTGAATAATTGGCCATTAAAACTGAATTGCGAATAATCGTAACTGCGATATGCGAACTTCTGGGCTACGCACGTACGGGCACGCGAGAGCGAATGAACGGCATGTGTGGTTGTTGTTTCTGGCTGGCGGTTTGAAAGTTTTTTATTTTTATTTTTTGTTGCATGTACGGCGACGCACGTATGGGCAAGTACTAGAAATAAATAACTTTCATTTTAACAAACATAATAAAATGTAAATGATTAAAATCTCCTTACCCGTTCCTTCCTTACATGCATGTGCTGACGGCCGATTACCAGGCTGGTTTATAGGCTGCACTTGTGTTGTTTAAAGTTATTCATAATGGCAGAAATGTTTCTGAAGTGGTCTCGTTTGGAAATAAAGAAAAACATGTTCAAGTAGGTATAATATGTCTTTCAATCCTGAAAAACCTCACACCCTCACGATGTCTCTCCAAAAGGACCATATGGACCCCCCCCACCTCCACCCCCTCATCTATTTCCTCAACATTCCCCTTAAAGAAGTCCTTTCATTCAAAGTTTTGGGCCTCACTATCTGTCACAATCTTTCCTGGGAAAGTCACATATCCAAGCTGACCTCCAAAGCCAGTCGCCGACTGGGTATCTTACTTCGTGCAAAGTCCTTCCTTGGCACACGTGAGCTTCTTACCACTTAAAAAGCTTTCATCCACCGTCTGATGGAGTACTGCTCTCCCCTCTGTTGTGGTGCTCCTGCCTCACACCTTACTTGACTTCACGCTGTGGAAACCAAGGCTTTTAGGGTCAGTGGTATCTCCCACGATGAAGCTGAGGGTTGGGTCTCTCACTCTTTCACCATCTTGTTTACCCCATGTACCCCACCCCATCCCATTCCGTTACACATATCTCCTATTGTCTCTGTTCCCTGCTATTTTGTGCTTTCCTCTCCCGCCTCTCTGGTCTCCTGCCTTGTTATATATTCTGTGGATTAGCTCTTACACGAGCCTTGACATGGTATACAAAAAAAAAAATTAAAAAAATTTCAGTAACATAAGGAGTCTAAGGAATCGCATATACTGTAGCACACTTCCATTTTGCAGGGAAGTAACCATTCTGCATGCATTTGTGAAATATCTTTGTTAAAGGGTCTGAGATTTCCACTGCAAAGTCTTTGAGAAGACGAGTAAGTACATTACTGGGATTAGGTGCCTTGGATGTGTTGAGACATCCAAGATGAAAGTAAACCTCGTGCTGCTGGATTGTTGGTGGAGGCGTAGACGCCGGAAGATACACTTGAAGAGTTGCTTGGTCCAGCGGAGGTAACGTAGTACAGATGCAGGAAAAATGCATGTTAAGATCAATGGCGAGCTGATGCGGAGAATGTTCAGCAAAAGAAAGATTATAGGACTGCTTCTTCATTTCGGTCAATCATCTAATCTGTCTGTGCCATTTTCCAGACTCTGATCTTTTAAAATTTAAAGTGTTCAACTTTTTTTCTGAAATTAACCTGTCTTAAGGCCCAGTCACGCCTTGACGTTTTAGCCAGCTTATGCCGATTTTTGTAAAATTTGTCTAAAACGCTAGCACACGTCGAATACGTTATGGGTAAGTTTTGGAAACATTGAGAGCACGCTGAAAAACACTGCCATACGTAGTAGTACGCTGCCTTTCATCGTTGTACTTTGCGGTTGTCCTCAAATTTTAGCATGCTTGAAATTTTACGACTTATGCCAGCGTATGACTCACAAGTTCCGCTACGCTGGGCATAAGTTGGAGGCACGTTATGCGATCGTTGACACACGTTGACACACGTTACTTGTAAGTTAATCATAAGTCGAAACATGTCGAGGTAATGTTTAGTGTACCCGAAACTTATTTCTAACCTATGAGTAACGTGTTGTAGGCACGTTACACGATCATTGACACACGTCCACACACGTTACTTGTAAGTTACTCATAAGTTGAAACACGTCAAGGTAATGGTTAGCGTCAGTGTTCCAGACTCCATAGTTTTTTTTTTCTTCGGTATGATGGTGATGTTGACACTTCGATTTCTAGTGCGGTTATGATTTAAATCGTTGAGCGGCAGCTTAATATTAATATTAATTAATACAATATTAATTGTATTATATTAGAACCGCACTAGAAATCGAAGTGTCAACATCACCGTCATACCGAAGAAAAAAAAAAAAACCAGGGAGTCTGGAACACTGATGCTAACCATTACCTCGACGTGTTTCGACTTATGAGTAACTTACAAGTAACTTTTGTCGACGTGTGCCAACGATCGCATATCGTGCATACAACTTATTCCCATCATATGCGGAACGTGTGAGGCATACGGCAATACGTCGTAAAATTTTTAACACGTTTAAAATTTCAAGACGTACTCCACTTACTACGACGTATGATAGCTTACTTTAGCGTTCTATTCACGTATACCAAATTTACCAATTCCGTATTCGACGTGCGCCAGCGTTTTAGATGCATTTTTCAGAGGTCGGCATACGCTGGCAAGATTACCAAGGTGTGACTGCGATGTTGACACTTCCATTTCTCCGGCGGTTATGATTTGAATCATTGTGCGGCAGCCTTTTAATAGGCTACGCCACGTGATCGTCGGCGATACGTGCAGCGCGCTATGCATAAGTTAGACTATCGTTGGGCATAGGTTGTGAACGCCGACAACAGGCTAAGCATTCGTTGGTATAAGTTATCTTTAAGACAACGAAACGTTCTGTGTCCGTTACTAATATGTTATGCATACGACCAACTCGTTATGAATACGTCCGAATCTTTAAAAAAAACATCAAAAGTTCAGCGTAAGCCAGCGTTTTACATACATTTTGATACGTTGCCATTGCTGGCTAAAACGTCAAGGTGTGACTGGGCCTTTAGCTTTGTTGATATCATGCTGGACTATGTTCCTTCGTTGATGGTATCGATCAAAATCACCGATGTCATGTGCAGAGTTCCGTTGTACTATTAAACGGCAGAGATTGTTGTTGAACCATGGTTTGTCCCAAGGTTTCTGCTTAATCACTATCTCATGAAAGCATTGTTTGTATTGCTCTATCATGGTCATATGTAAAATTTCTCACATTTAATCAGGATTATTGGTCGAGCTCAAATCAGCCCAGTTATACTCCGTAATCCATTGTCCAAATTTTTGAATAGATGCTTCACGAAAAAGTCTTAGTTTAGACCTGGTGGATTTCAGAGGTTGAAATGAGTCAAACAGTCAGGCTATAACAACACAGCGATTAGAAGATGCAATTGGGGCACATATTACTGGTTCAGCATAAAGTTCCTGAAAGTTTGTCAAAATCTTATCAAGTATTGCATTGCCTCGTGTTGGTGTTACAACTAACTGTGTCAACAGGGCATGTTGTTCAATAACATTGGGGCAGAGATCATTAAAATCCCACAAGATGAGTACTACCACTTCCTCCATCGAATTGATCAGGTCAACCATCTCAATTATGTGATCAGTTACATCCTGAAGGCGAGGATATCGTGGTGGAATATAGACAACACATGCGTAGACGTTCCTCATCAGACACACGGTACATGATGATGTCAATTTAACCCAAATAATTTCAATGTGTTGGGACAAGATTATTAAACACTTGTTGAGAGTTGATATCATCTCGAGCCTAAAGTGCAACTCCTTCTTCCATTCGCCCATCATGGTCAGTGATAGAGAGTAAATGCTAGTATGTCAAAAAATGCGGATGGCTTGTTTGAGGTAAACCAAGTTTCAGTTTCTGCCATTAGATTTACATCACTGTACTGGGTGACTACAGTTGCCTCAAAGTCATCATACTTATTGCACAGTGATCTAACATTAACAAGCAATAGTGATGGTAATACAAATGATGATTGTTCAGAATGAATACAAACATGCCTCAAGGTCCTTATTCTGACAGGTTGCCAAGGTTGATGCTAACGAGGATGGGGATCCACCACTTTTATTCGATGCTGCGGTATTTTACTAGCCTGGCATCCACGTTTATGTGCAATACCAAAACTGCAAATATTTGAACACATATCCTGGGGTAAACAAACTTTCAGCTGAGAGCCATGATTACGTAACTCCAATAATTATGCGCTTGTATATCGAATCACTCCTTTGTCCGAAGGTTGTTGCTGATGAGGATAGGGATCCACAACATTTATTTGACGCTATATTTTTCAACTAACCTGGCATTCACGTTTGTGCATAATACCAAAAATGAATCTTTGTAAGAGTATCCTGGGGTAAACAAACTTTCACCTGAGAGCCACGGTTATGTAACTACAAAAGATCTGTACTTGTGTATTGAATCACTGCTTTGTCTGAAGCCATGGTATTAGACGACAAAATAATACAAGAGAAAACTGGAAATTTGGAAGGAGGTGGGATTGGAGTGGGTTGCGGGGGGGGGGGGGGGTGAAATAAGGGAAGGAAATATCAAGGTTTTGGATTGGGGATGAACTGAGATGGCGATGAACTTTACTTGAGATTTGAACTCAAATGCAAAAGAATTACTCAAGACTTGCCCTCAAGTGACTTATTGACATCTCTGGACATAAGCAGGTTTAAAAATGGGTTTTCTGTTGTTGATACTGCTGGACTGTATGTAATATCATGCTATTAACCACACCCATTGAGGTGTGATTGGCTCCTGCTTTGCAGCGGTCCTGCCCCCACCATGTTGGTTGACAAAGGTGGTCCCATCCACCCTCATTTCCCTTCCTATAAGGATGCATAGTGTTGCAGTTTTGCTTACTTTTCGTGGATCCTTTCAAGTTGTGAAAATTTTGAGTAGTGGTGGACCTTCCCACAATAAAATGCAGTATATTTGTGTTTTAACCAAGTCCTGAGCTCAGACCAATTTTGAGTTAGGCTGTCTGAAAAGAAGAAAAATAAGAATAAGAAGGATTATAAAATGGCTATGTTGAGTCGGTCAGTTTTGGAGTTCAGCAATGTTGTCCAAAAGTTTAATGAATGTTATTGAATGCGAAATCCTCCACAGACGACTGCTTGTTAATAAGTTTATACCTTGGTAATTTTTTTTAGAGGAATTGTGTTGTATTAAACCTAGGAGTGTCTGTGCCATCCCCACATAGGAAGTGTTGGGACTTCCTGATAATCGGACACATATTTTAAAAAGATTAATCAAAGATGAACTATGGATTCGTTAAAAAAAAAAAAACCACTATCTCAAACTATTTTGGAAACAACCTTTTTCAAACGTTAATTTTTTTCTGGTTAATAATTTTCTCTTGACAGAAAAATAAGTCCCATAATTTATGATCGTGTTAGGAGTATGGGGAACTCAAATACAATGGAACATGGGGAAGAATAGCTGATAAAAACATTCTCCTTAGCAGCTATTCTTGGCCAATGGTATTAACCACCAACATGTTACAAATAAATATTTCATTGGCCAATGATAGTTGCAATCGGGGACCTCTCAATACACCCAGTGTCCCAATACATCTGAGTTTGCCCCACTTATTTTATCCGTTTTTCCCTGCTGTGCAGGGGTTTGGCTTTTTTTTGTGAGGCAATGTTTTATGGCCGGATGCCCTTCCTGACGCCAACCCTGGTCGCCTCTTACGACACACAGGGATATGGTACACCTATTCTAACCGGGGCATACACCGGGACCAGTACACTGGCACTCATTTCGCCGACCTCGGAAGGATGACAGGCTGAGTCAACCCCCTGGTGTTAATTCAGCAGCCAACGGGGCTTGAACTCAGGACACTGGGATCCCAAGCCACCACCCTAACCACTAAGCCAACACCAGGCTTGGTTTGCCCCACTTATTGCAAGTGAAAAAAGAGGTGGGATAAAAAAAAAACAAGTGTGCAGTGAGGAGTGCATGATTTTTGTGGAAAGTAAAATACCTCAATGGGTGCACAGGATTTGATTGGGTAGACGAAGATGTTGGTAAGAATTGGTCGAGTGTTTCTTTGTGGCTTTTCAAATGGCAATGATGTCTCCGTCTGAGATGCGTCAAGGTCATTGCTTTCAAAAGGTCTTGTGTTCGGTAGAGTGGGAAATACAACACCAGCAAGCTGTGATCTTTTCACAAAGCAGTTGACCACAAAGTCCAGGAAAGCATGTACATCCTCACATGTAGACATGTAGCCCAATGAGATACGAACTGCACCTGTTGGACGTCCATTCACCAAATCTACCAAGTCCCCACAAACATGGCCAGCCTGAGTGGTGAGAAACATTTCACAAAGGCCATTTGGAAACAGTTCAAGATGATTAAGCCAAAAAACAGTGAGAAAAGATCAATCACTATCCTAAACAAAGGATTAAGTGGAATCATGCAGCCAAAAGGAAGTGTAGCAAAATGGCATCAAAGGAAAGAATCATATTGTAAAAATGTTTTCTAAATACACAAGTTAATTGAAAACAATTGTGAATAATAGCATATAAAATGTTTTAACGAAGTCATGCATAAATGCTGGGCCTCACTTCTAAGTTGGTCTTGATATCACAATCACTGAGGCCGAGCTGTGCCTGGCAGGTGCCAGTATTGCAGAAGCATCCAGTCCGCAGCTGAATACCATAAAGCTTTGCAAAGTTCTCCACCTATATTTAATTGCAGTTGAGAGAAGACAATTAAAGGTCAGAATTACTACAGAATGAAGAGGAGTATGTAATGGAACAATATTGGGTATGTAATTGGTAAAACTACAAAAATAATGGTTACTATAAATGATGTGCAGAAGGAAAAAGCAACCCCACTCCTCCATCCACTACCCCCCCCCCCCCACCCGACCCCAGGACCTATGTATCTAATCCATAAAGCTCTTTCTAACCACCGACTCACTAATTGATATTAAAGATCGTTGCCTTCCGGTTGAGTGAGAGGGCCACTGAGGGGGGAGGGGAAGCTATCTCGGCTCCCATCAGATCCCCAGAATTGTAGGCCGTCGCACACGGATAACTCCGTGACGCGGTGGGTCGCTAACCGACCGTGAATGCCAATAAATCAACCATGTGGCCTTGGGTCCTCCCGTCTATGGGTTAACCGGGTAACCAAATTAATCACGTGATTTCATTACCGGGGAACACGCTCTCGGTACGCCTTGTCTTAACCGGATCACTTTACCGGATCGGATGCAGCCGAGCGACACTGTCAAGAACGTACCGGCGAAAAGAAATGGATTGTTGGGAATAAAGCCCTGGCTAAGCTAGGATTCGGACAATGCTGGATCAATGAAAGAACAGACAAAAACGAGCTGGGAACATTTCTAATAATAATTTATTTAAAAGCAGGCGAGGAAAGTTATGTGGTCCAGTGAATAATTTTCTTGGTGTGTGTAATGCAGGGATAGAAAGAAGCGTGAGGTGCGACAATAATACAAGCAACTTACAAAAGCAGACATAGAGCAGACTTAACCCGAAATAATAATAATAATCTTCTGCAATCTTAACTTACGAGGACAGGTGCCAGGCCAAACACGCACACACACACACACACACACACCACACACACACACACACACACACACACACACACACACACACACACACACACACACACACACACACACACACACACACACACACACCCCGATGAGGATGAGTTAATGAAGAGAAAAAAAAGAGGAGAGGAGATGAGGCTAACGGTCTCTGAATACCTTGCATGATTGCTCGATCAGGCCACAAATACGTTTTGGGGGGATGTTCCGCTGGGCGATACCTCCCTGACAGCTGGCACACCGTTTCTTGCTCCGTGGCACTTCGTGCAGCTAGCGTTGGTCCAAAGAATGAGACACGACCGACGGGCGTGAAGGGAGGGACTTGGGTGGAGAAGGCGGAGTCGAGAGCGAGTGGGCGGAGTGGTAGGCGGGACCAGGTGGGTGGTGGAGTCAGCAATGTGTGGGCAGAGAAGGGCAGGGAAGTGGAGGAGTCGCCGCAGGCAATGAGTGGAGAAAGCGAGTTGGAAATCCAGCACATGGGAGAGAGTGAACGGCTTCGCGATCCGCCTTTTATAAACCCTGTGGTGCGGGGCAGGGGGCCACCCCGAAGCGATGCGTCGTCACCCGAATTGAGCACTCTGGTTGGCCCCGGCCCCGTGCAGCCCGGCCGCGATGGCGGGAAGCGGCTCCACTCCACTTATGGCAAGATGACCCCAAGCTGTAGAATCCTCTTGCTCTGACCCCAAGACATGATATGAATCACCCCACACCAAACTCCGCAACATGAATTGCCTTGCACGAACAGGCCGAGGGTGGCGTCGGTATCGAATGCCAGCCTAGGCAGCCCTGATTCGCGCTGGTCAATGTGCCTGCTCCGTGATGCGCCACACGGCCCAAGCTGTACAACACGCCCCTGCCTGATCGCAGCTTCGCTGGCCGGAGAGGCGAGGAGACGTCCGCAGTCTGTGGAGAACACCCACGGCCACCAGCGAGGACCGACGGAAATGTGTTAGGGTAAACCCATGCACAGGCGAGAACAAGATATGTGCCATTTGTGCCCTGCTCTGTATGATAATAAGGTGTCACGAGCTAAGCACAGGTCCTCCTGCTATTGAGCATGCCCGGTACAGTGCGCACAGATCCGCCATTAAGCACGGGGCCAGCGCTTGCGTTCACCAGATTCTGCTATTGTGTGCGTGGGGCCAACCCCGATCTGTGTCAGGAATTGAGCCTCAATTTGGCCTCAATGGCCCACAAAAATGCTTTGGCCCATATGGCCTACTCAAAAGCAGCAGCAGGCAACAAGCCCTTTATTGGACAGCAGGTGACACAGCAATGGTGGCACGGTGATATCGATGGTAAGCAAATGCAGTTTGGAGGCGTTCTTGAGGACGCAAGTGGGTGTGATGACCTCAGACCAGGTGAGATGGAGTGTACCCTTAACCTTCCTTGCCTGACTTGTTTTGGCAGGACTTGTTTTGGTTGTTATCTTTTTTTTTTCCTTCTTTCTCTTTTTTTTTTCTTTCACAGACAGGATGGTGTGTTTCTTACTCAACGTTATCTTCGTGGGTGTGTGCTCATGATATACTGGTGAACTCTCTGGCACTTGGAGAGGGTGACCTAGCCTGGCCCTTGCAAACAAATTTTCCCATCAACATTACTGGTACCAGGTGTCATGCATGAATGGTGTGGAGGAGAGTCCATCGAACCTAACCATTCACTTTTAGCTCTAAACAATGCAACAAACCCTGCGATGGCTAGAATGATCCCCATGACCCATTTTTCCTGACCTGGCACACTGTTCCATTCCATTAAACCTGGGCAAGGCCATTATTTGTCTTTTTTCCATTTGGTGGTGCCAGGCATAACTCGCTGGCTGGGGAGTGTGACTACTATTAGGCCTATTTGCCTGCTTCCAATCGGGGGTGGAGGACACCCAGTGACCTCGGGGTTCACCTGAGCGTGCTTCTGGCGCTCCTAACGAAGGGGTGGCTCTGTCTAGCCCCCATACTGTGCCCTCCTAGCACTCACACTGTGCTCTCATAGCACCCATACTGTGCTCTCATAGCACCTATACTGTGCTCTCCTGGCACTAACCCTACCATGCTCTCCTGGCACTGACCCTACCGTGCTCTCCTGGCACTGAACCTACTGTGCTCTCCTGGCACTGAACCCTACCGTGTTCTCCTAGCACCTCTGATAGCCTTCACCTGTCAGGAACCCCCAAAGCCCTGGAGCCCTATTTCCCGACTCACTAACTTCCAATACCATGTCACACTCCCAGCCACTACCACCATACCTTGGCCTGCACCTGCCCCTCGCAGTCTGCCAACACAATGGAACAGCAGCCAGAATCCATGTCAAATCCTCTAAGTCCCCCTAATCTACACTAACTCGGTGAGGAGACTCCTACCGATAGGGTACGTTGTTCGCACTCACTCTCCTAATTCGCACAATCACACCATTCACCCAAACACTTTAGTCATTCATTCCACAGTGCCACACACCCAGTCCACAACACCATCCAACACCTTTCACGTTTATGTGAAAACAAAAACACACCAGTTCTTCGGATCCCACTTGGTCATCAAATTTAACGAAAAACACTTTTTCATCAAACCCCAATCAATTTGTCACTACGTCCATCGTCCGCTGGCCTCCTCCATACTGCCCTAATCGTTTATTTCCAACAATTTAAACGAAACATCAAAATCTCTTCACCAGCCCCATGGAACCTCTGCATGGTTCCAACCAGGCATTTCAATCCTTCCTCAAACAAGCCACTCTTTGTCATCCACTCGTTTCAGGTGTATTTAACACTCTGTCTGTGATGTCTCCACGACTTTTTTCAGTAATCACTCAATCCACTCGTGCCACTCATCCCTTGTATCATCTCTCAATTTGCAATCACTCTCAATATAATTTTCAATCAAGATTTTCTTACATCCCAATATGGCCCGCTTCTTTGGCTCATTGGAAGGGGGGTGAGGGAACGAATCCCTCATTACCCATTACATGACCCCGCTGCCTTTCCGCCACGGCTCAAAGGGGTCACGCCTCAATGGGGGTTGTGGTCTACCCCTCCTTTCCTCCAGTGTTCGCGGAAGTCAGGTAAACCCCAATCGGGGAAGCGGCCTCCCCCTCTTCTCCATAACTCCCTGAAAACAGATAAACCCCATTCAGCTCGCCAAACCCCTCGTGTGATTAGAAAGGTTTGAAGACCAAGTGACACACGCCAGTGCAAATTGCTACTCATCTGCGCTCTACCCCAAAGTTCCTGTGAGGCTGATAGAGAAATTAAAATTCAATTTCTAAAGCCTGCTCCTGGATGCAGCACCTCTAACTCCGTAAGAACCCATGCGGAGTTGTCCATTATGGTTTTTGTCCCCTGTGTCAAGTTCTGTCCTGGTGGCATTTCTATTTTCCCTTGCACCTCTAACCTATTTCCTACATCACCACTCATTCCACGCTCAGGACTCCCACACACAGCAGGCTGCACACATTCCAAGGTTAGGTGTTCAAATTCCACACCTTCAACCTTGCCTGCGCACTGACCAACCGCCTCACACTCCAGGGCTACATTCCCGAACGCCACGTGAGTACCCACACACGTTTCGGCCTCGGCAGCACATACCGGTGCTGTAATCTGGACTGTGGGCTCACAGCATTCATTCACAGGCACTCCACACACATATTCAGAGGTCACGCATATGTGCACCCCATCGGACAGAGTCTCTTCATTAATATAAAATTCAATTTCTACCTTAAGCTCATCGTCCGCACCATGTATGCATGTGCCCACGTACCTGCTTCGTTCCAGAGTCACCTCGGTCTAGTCGCTTCTCTCTAGCAGGTTGCTCATCATTGATTCACCACACTCCTCTGGGGCTGTCAGTTCCACATGCTGGACCTGCTCAAAATGTGTTTCATTCGTCAACAACCCAGTATGCTCCCTCAATGTCTCCTTCACCAGGGTTTGCTGTTATTGTGGTTTCATCGGGAGAGTGATGTCAATCAAGTTCTGCACCACTAACATTACTCCCTGTGGTGATATCACACATCCCATATTATTGTGCTGTTCTACTTCCTGGCTCCATTTCCTTTCCATTTGAGTCGTTCTTCCTCTCAGAGCCTTTTTAATTGTTCGTTATCTTTCCAGAGTTTTTCCATCTCCGTGTACTCCAACTTTGCTCTCTCCTTAACTTGGTCAATTTCAAGTTCGTTTTCTTTTTGTTTTCTATCCCACCGTCTCTCATGTTCTTCATTCTCCAATCTTGTCGTTTCTTTCACTTGGTTGATTTCCTTTTCCTGTTTCATTCGTCGTTCTTTCACTATGTCCGCGTACTTCAACCTTGCTTTCTCCTTTAGTTGTTCTTGTCCTTCTTTTTGTTTCCTCTCCCACTGTCTCTCATGTTCTTCCTTCTCCAATCTCGTCGTTTCTTTCAATTGGTTGATTTCCTTTTCCTGTTTCATTCGTTGTTCTTTCACTATCTCCGCGTACTCCAACCTTGCTCTCTCCTTTAGTTGGTCAATTTCAAATTCATGTTATTTTCGTTTCCTCTCCCACTCTCTCTCTTGTTCTTCATTCTCCAATCTCATCATCTCTCTCAATTGGTCAATTTCCTTTTCCTGCTTCATTCGTTGTTCTTTCACCATCTCCAAGCACTCCAACCTTGCTTTGGCTTCCAACTGTTCGATCTTCAGTGTGGTTCCTTAACATTTCATTCTCTGTTCTCGTTCTTTCCTCTCTTAACATCCTCAGCTCATTTTGTAATTCCCTCTCTTTATTTTGGGGTTTTTGTAACTCAGAAGTTTTTTTCCCAGAATTCCTTGCTCATCTCCACACCTCTTTTGAATTCTTCACTCCTCATTTCACCCATTTTCTTGCAGGATTCCCTAAGTCGTTCCAGATATTGCTCTTTTCTTTCTATCTCCTGTTCTCGGATTTCTCTTGTCTGATTGCCTGTGCTTACCTTTCCCTTCTAGTGTAGTAGATAGTAGAAAAATCGTGCAAATTATGATACAAGCATTAAATTTGGCATTTCTGTTCTGCAGGGCTTTCTGATCAAATCTTCCCAATTGGCCATTTGAAAATCCAAATTCTGAAAAATTTGAAAAAAAAAAAAAACTTCAAAAAAATCTGAAGTCACAGCTGGCTGAAATTCTTGAAGCGCAAGTGAACATCCCTGACAGAGAACCAAGGGGAGATGCAGTCATCATTGATGGCTCAGCACTTATCAATGCCCTACCTCCACACACTTCAAAGATATTTGATGACTATGCTAAAGAAGACATCATCCCAAAGGTGGAATCCTATGGTGCCAGGTACGAGAGGGTGGACGTAGTGTTTGATGTGTACAAGAAGTCAAGTCTGAAGTCCTAGGCAAGGTCGAAAAGGAGGCAAGGAATCAGAAGAAGAGTGAAAGGAACCAGTAATATATATATATATATATATATATATATATATATATATATATATATATATATATATATATATATATATTTATATATTAAGCAGTAATAATAAGGAACCACTAATATATATATATATATATATATATATATATATATATATATATATATATATATATATATATATATATATCTTCTTTCGGCTGCTCCCGTTTGGGGTCGCCACAGTGGATCAAACATCTCCATTTCGCTCTATACTCCACATCTTTCATTGACACTGCAACTACCTGCATGTTCGCCCTCACCGCATCCATGAACCTCTTCTTTGGCCTTCCTCTTCTCCTCCTGCCTGGCGGCTCCATCTTCAGCATCCTTCTCCCGATATGCTCCGCTTCCCTCCTGTGCACATGTCCAAACCATCTCAATCTTGCCTCTCTCACTTTGTCTCCAAACCCTCCTACCTGCGCAGTCCCTCTAATATACTCATTCCTTATCCTGTCCATCCAAGTCACTCCCAACGAGAATCGCAGCATCTTTAACTCTGCCACCTCCAGCTCCGCTTCCTGTCTTTTTGTTAGTGCCACCACCTCCAAACCATAGAACATAGCTGGTCTCACTACCGTCTTATATTCTTTCCCCTTTATTCTTGCAGCTACCCTTCTGTCACAAATCACTCCTACAACTCTTCTCCACCCACTCCATCCTGCCTGCACTCTCTTTTTCACTTCTCTCCCACACTCTCCGTTACTTTGGACAGTTGATCCCAAGTATTCAAATCCATCCACCTTCCCCACCTCAACTCCTTGCAACCGCACCAGACCACCACCCTCCCTCTCATTTACGCACATGTAATCAGTCTTACTCCTACTGACTATCATTCCCCTTCTCTCCAGTGCGTACCTCCACCTCTCAAGGCTCGCCTCAGCCTGCTCCCTACTCTCCCCACAGATAATGATGTCATCCGCGAACATCATAGTCCATGGAGACTCCAGTCTGATCTCGTCCGTCAAGCTGTCCATCACCATTGCAAACAGGAAAGGGCTTAGAGTCGATCCTTGGTGCAATCCCACTTTTACCTTAAACCGGTCCGTCATTCGTACTGCACACCTCACCGCTGTCACACTGTCCTCATACATATCCTGCACGATCCTCACATACTTCTCCACCACTCCCGACTTCTTCATACAATGCCACAACTCCTCTCTTGGCACCCTATCATAAGCTTTCTCGAAATCCACAAACACACAATGTAACTCCTTCTGGCCTTCCCTATACTTCTCCATCAACATTCTCAAAGCAAACATCGCATCAGTGGTGCTCTTTCCTGGTATAAACCCATATTGCTGCTCACAAATCGTCACCTCTCTTCTCAACCTAGCTTCCACAACTCTTTCCCACAACTTCATGGTGTGGCTTAACAACTTTATCCCTCTGTAATTTCCACAGCTCTGCACATCACCCTTGTTCTTGAAAATCGGAACTAGTACACTTAATCTCCACTCCTCCGGCATCCTCTCACTTTCCAAGATTTTATTAAACAATCTGGTTAACAACCCCACTGCCATTTCTCCAAAGCACTTCCATGCCTCCACTGGTATGTCATCTGGGCCAACCGCCTTTCCACTTTTCATCCTCTTCATAGCAGTCCTCACTTCATCCTTACTGATCCACCCCACTTCCTGATTCACTATCTCCACCTCTTCCGACCTTCTCTCTCTCATTTTCTTCATTCATCAGCTCCTCAAAGTACTCCATCCACCTTCTCAACACACTCTCCTCGTTCCTCAGCACATTTCCATTTACGTCCTTTATCACCCTGACCTGCAGCACATCCTTCCCAGCTCGGTCCCTCTGTCTTGCCAATCGGTATGAATCCTTTTCCCCTTCTTTTGTATCCAACTTCTCATACAGCTCGTCATATGCCTTTTTCTAAGCCTTTGCCACCTCTCTCTTTGCCACCTCTCTCTTTGCCTTTCGCCACCACTCCTTGTACTCCTGCCTACTTTCTTCATCTCTCTGACTATCTCATTTCTTTTTTGCCAACCCCTTCTTCCTTATACTTTCCTGTACTTCCTCGTTCCACCACCAAGTCTGCTTATCTTCCTTCCTCTGTCCAGATGTCACACCAAGTACCTTCCTAGCTATCTCCCTCACCACTTCTGCTGTAGTTGCCCAATCATCCCACCCATCTTTACCACCATCCAACATCTGTCTCGCCTCCTCTCAAAATCCCACGCAACAGTCTTCCTCCTTCAGCTTCCACCATCTGGTCCTTGGTTCAACCCTCACTCTCTTCCTCAAACTCACTTCCAAAATCATCCTACAGACCACCAATCGATGCTGTCGAGCTACACTCTCCCCTGCCACTACCTTACAGTCTTTAATCTTTTTCAGGTTGCATCTCCTGCTTAAGATGTAATCCACCTGTGTGCACTTTCCTCCACTCTTGTACATCACCCTGTGTTCCTCCTTCTTCTTGAAATATGTATTTACCACTGCCATTTCCATTCGTTTTGCAAACTCTACCACCATTTGCCCTTCCACATTTCTCTTGTTGAGACCGTACCAGCGTACCTACCCATCACCTCTTCATCCTCTTTATTCCCTTCCCCAACATGCCCATTGAAATCTGCTCCAATCACCATTCTTTCATCCTTGGATACACTCTCCACCACTTCATCTAACTCACTCCAGAAATCTTCTTTATACTCCATCTCACACCCCATATGCGGTGCATATGCACTGATGACATTCATCATCACCCCTTCAATTTCCAACTTCACACTCATCACTCGATCAGACACTATCCTCACCTCCAATACCCTCTTGACATAATCTTCCTTCAGGATTACCCCGACACCATTTCTCCTCCCATCCACACCATGGTAGAACAGTTTGAAACCACCTCCAATGCTCCTAGCCTTACACCCCATCCACTTGGTCTCTTGTACACACAGTATGTCCACCTTTCTTCTCTCCATCATATCAGCCAACTCTCGTCCTTTGTCAGTCATCGTCCCAACATTCAGAGTTCCAACTCTCACCTCCACACTTCTACCCTTCCCCCTCTCCCACTGCCTCCGGACTCGCCTTCCCCGTCTCCTTCTCCTCCTTCGCCCAGCAGTAGCACAATTTCCACTGGTACCCTGCTGACCACCGGTACCGGTGGCGGTCGTTGGTAACCCGGGCCTCGACTGATCCGGTATGAAAATTTTTTTGTTGTCCGCATAATGATTTGGCATAGGTTTTTACGCCGGATGCCCTTCCTGACGCAACCCTGGTCGCCTCTTACGACACACAGGGATATGGTATACCTACACCTATTCTAACCGGGGCATACACCGGGCCCAGTACACTGGTACTCATTTCACCGACCTCGGAAGGATGACAGGCTGAGTCAACCCCCTGGTGTTATACGACTTGGTATATATGTGTATATACATACGCATACATATATGCAGTATATACAGTGGGGAGAACAAGTATTTGACACACTGCCGATTTTGCAGGTTTTCCCACTAACAAAGCACGTAGAGGTCTGTAATTTTTATCATAGGTACACTTCAACTGTGAAAGACGGAATCTAAAACAAAAATCCTGAAAATCTCATTGTATGATTTTTAAATAATTAATTTGCATTTTATTGCATGAAATAAGTATTTGATACATCAGAAAAACAGAACTTAATATTTGGTACAGAAACCTTTGTTTGCAATTACAGAGATCAGACGTTTCCTATAGTTCTTAACCAGGTTTGCACAGACTGCAGAAGGGATTTTGGCCCACTCCTCCATACAGATCTTCTCCAGATCCTTCAGGTTTCAGGGCTGTTGCTGGGCAACACAGGCAGTCAGCTCCTCCAAAGATTTTCTATTGGGTTCAGGTCTGGAGAATGGCAAGGCCACTCCAGGACCTTGAGATGCTTCTTACGGAGCCACTCCTTAGTTGCCCTGGCTGTGTGTTTCGGGTCATTGTCATGCTGGAAGACCCAGCCACGCAACATCTTCAATGCTCTTGTTGAGGGAAGGAGGTTGTTGGCCAAGATCTCGCGATACATGGCCCCATCCATCCTCCCCTCAATACGGTACAGTCGTCTGTCCCCTTTGCAGAAAAGCATCCACAAAGAATGATGTTTCCACCTCCATGCTTCATGGTTGGGATGGTGTTCTTGGGGTTGTACTCATCCTTCTTCTTCCTCCAAACACGGCGAGTGGAGTTTAAACCAAAAAGCTCTATTTTGGTCTCATCAGACCACATGACCTTCTCCCATTCCTCCTCTGGATCATCCAGATGGTCATTGGAAAACTTCAGATGGGCCTGGACATGCGCTGGCTTGAGCAGAGGGACCTTGCGTGCGCTGCAGGATTTTAATCCATGACGGCGTAGTGTGTTACTTATGGTTTTCTTTTATACTGTGGTCCCAGCTCTCTTCAGATCATTGACCAGGTC
>NC_140963.1:29983403-30075903 GCF_056783735.1 Eptatretus burgeri
AAGTGGAATGTATGGCTCATCACATTCTCCATACCACCTGCAGGTGTAATGCCCATCCCTGAGTTAATATTACCCTTCATTTGAAACCAAATGGCTGCACTTAATAGCATATTTAAAAAAAATTCAGAACAGTCACATCAAAGCAATGTCCAATTTTTAATTCTTCCAACAAACACGAATTGCATTTATGGAGATAATGATACAGATGAAGGAAAATGGCCAGTATTCTTCATTCGGGCTGCAGCAACGGGTCAGTGTGCTGCATCTCCTTTGTGAGAAATTCTCAGTTGGTTTAATGAATCATACCACCAACTGATGCTGCAGCCTTCAATAAATGGGAAGCAATGTTATGTAATTCACATGTTGGCAATGCAAGCATGATTGAGTTCAAGATCCTGACCCTTGCTTTCAAGCAATCACTGCATAAAAATGATTGCTGAAATTTCCGTCTAAAACACACATTTGCCTCCATTGAAAAAGTTAATTTCCAGAATGATACCTTCAAAAATTCCACCAAGTAGTATAGAATGTTATGATAAGCACTTAAACGTAGAGAAAATGCAAGGCATTGACGAGAAACTCCAAAAGCATGTAAAAATGTTAATTTTATTTTTGTCTACATTTCATGTTTTGGTTTGTTGTTTCTAACATTTTTATTCTTGCTTTTAGACCTAATTATGGGTGGCAGACAACAACTATCCTATTCTACGTGGGCACCATAGAAGTAGAAAAAAACGACCCTGAAAAAAAAGACCCTCAAAAAATATATAAAGTGACATTTGCCCCAAATTCGTGCTTTGCCCCAAATGAAGGATTTACCAAGCAGTCTTTGTGTAAAGACAAGATAAAAGTGCGACACTTGCTGACATTGAAGGTTGTCGTTCAAATGACTGACCAGTTTGTTATTTTGTCGAGATCATTAGGTAGCAATGAAACTGTAACATTCCTATGGTGAGGAGCTGTTCAGCACAAGAGATAAAATGATATCCAGTGCAAATGTGCTGCTTCAAATCCTGAAGGAAATGTGCCAGGCAGTTGAAAAAGAAAAAAGACAATGAGTGTCATTTGTGAATAGCCTGGTGAGCGGGATTGGATGCTTTACAGTAGTGAATGCTTGGAAAATGTAGAGCCACGTGGTTGGGGGTTGAGAACACCCATGGGGTGCATCAGATATGAAGTCATGCTCAAGGGGAGGAGGACAGCAATACCATGTCTCACGATGGAAATGACACCATAGATCATGGCATGTTCCAAGAGACCTGAACAACCAAACAGACGGGATGGCCAATTAACTGTTTTCAATGAACCAATACACTTTACGCAATGCCAGTGGCAAATGAAACATACAGGCATCTCTCTTAACCTTCAAGGAAACGCAAAGGTGTAATTTCTCTTTACCTTTAACCTAATTTTATCAATTCCTCTCCATTTGGGCACAGTGGATTATATTGGCACTCCTATGCCAATCAAGGTCACTTGGTCTGGATTGAAGATCATCAAGAAAGATGACATTTCCCTCTCAACCAAGCTCAAGGCCTTGCACCTCAGAAGCAGCATGTAGGAGGAAGGCAGAGGGATTGAAGCTAATCACATGGGACAACTGAAGACATGCAGAGCATAAAGATCTTAGAAAACTGTGACAGTCACAGAGTAGGAAGAAAGGAGAGGACCGCAAGTAATGTCTTCCATAACCCAAGTGACAGGACAAACAGCTCAAAAAAAATTTACAATATTACTGGTTGTGACAAACTTGTGCAGGACTTGAGACAAGAAACCTCATTGTGCAGTCAGAGAAACTCGTTTGTTACATTGAAACATCATAGCCCTATTGTCTCCCCAGGAAAGTGAGGCAGCTGAGAAACACACCAAAGACTTTTACCACGTGCACCTAGAGCCTTTCACAGACCTCCATCACACAGCTAATCCTTCAGGCTCATCGAGTTATCTCCACCTGACAAGCTGCACAAAACCAGGGTCACTAAAGTTTTGGGTTCACGACAGTTCTTGTGGTTCCATACCTCAAAAAATTGTCTCCAAAACATGTGGGACTCTTAAGAATGGAGTTCTTAAGAGAGAATTGAGAACGGAGCACAGAACAACCATCGAGACAGATGGTGTTAATTCAACAGCCAGCGGGACTGAAACTGAGGACCAAAGCCAGCCACTATAACCAATAAGAGTGAAGCGACAGAGGATAGAAACAGTATGCACTGACAGTGAGGCAGTGGGTGCAACACAAGCAAGGGAATTAATGAACAGGAAAAGAGGGGGGAGAGGGAGAGAGAGAGAGAGAGAGAGAGAGAGAGAGAGAGAGAGAGAGAGAGAGAGAGAGAGAGAGAGAGAGAAAGAGAGAGAAAGAGAGAGAGAAAGAGAGAGAGAAAGAGAGAGAGAAAGAGAGAGAGAGAGAAAGAGAGAGACAAAGAGAAAAAGAGAGAAAAAGAGAGAAAGAGAGAGAGAGAGAGAGAGAGAGAGAGAGAGAGAGAGAGAGAGAGAGAGAGAGAGAGAGAGAGAGAGAGAGAGAGAGAAAGAGAAAAAGAGAGAAAAAGAGAAAGAGAAAGAGAAAGAGAAAGAGAGAGAGAAAGAGAAAGAGAAAGCGAAAGGGAAAGGGAAAGGGAAAGGGAAAGGGAAAGGGAAAGCGACAGAGACAGAGACAGAGACAGAGGAAAAGTAGGAACCTGCGAGTAATCGGGTTGGGTTATTGGGGGGTAGAAAAGCTCATAGGTCAGGAATGGGGATGACTTGAGATGATGGTGCATGGATGGTTTGAATCCCTGGAGGGAAGAGTTAAATTGAACCATCTCCAGAAGGTAGTTCCACAAATGGGAAAAAGAGGGGAAGTGGAGTGGAAGTGGGTGGAGAGGTGGGGTTACTCAAAGAAAACGTGCATCCTATAGGAGCTGGGAGGGGTTGTAAGGCTGAGAGCATACAGCTGAGAGAGCTGAGACATAAGGCTGAGAGAGCTGAGAGAGGGGTTGTAAGAGCATACAGAGCGAGACTGGAGGAGAGGTGGTAACAAACAGATGGCCACAATTTGAACAGAACAGGCTTTGTGCTTCGACCTCAGAGAGAAATGACTTTTTTTTTTCGTAATTTTGAGAGCTTTAGTTGGTTTAACAGATAAGTATATCTTCACAGAGGAAGGAAAGCACAATATTTATTCAGAAACGAAAGGAAACGTTTTGACATCCGAAGTATTTTCACACAATCTATAAAATTCTGAATTTATTCAGGGACCAATTACACTGGTTTACAAAGAAATTTAGGCACGCATGAAAATAGGTGTTCTCACCTAATTTTGGGGTGCTGATTTCAGATACGAAATTCATTTTCACTCATCACCTCTAGTTTTTGAGATATACATGTATACATGTACGTACATGTATACATATAGCCCTAGACCCAACAATATCTAAATATCTAAATATCTAAAAATAAAATAAATAAAAAATCTAAAAAAATACACATTATATTATAAATATATACATTATAATATAAAAATGGGATATGTGAAAGCAAAAAAACTAGAGGTGATGGAGCAAACTGTTTTGAAATTTGAATTCAGCATATCAAAATTAGTCAGAAACACATCTTCACATGCTTGCCTCAGAAAAAATTTTTTTGTTTGTAAACCAGTGTTATTCAAGGACCAATAAGTACACTTATGCACCAGAAACTGGCTAATGACGAAATTCCATGTCTAGTGAACAAGTCAAGCTCCACAACATAATGAAGGTAAAAATGGTGTTTGTGAAGAAAAACATTTTGTGAAAAAAAGAAATAACTCCCCCCACCCCCTAAAAAAGGCATTTGTTGACCCTGATGACAGCAAATTCCATGGTCTTCAAAATATCAGTAATAATCAAACAAAATGATTGGATAATAATACAGGAAGCTCAACCTGTCAGGCTGAATTGAAAACTTAGTAAACAAATTACCATGTAACAAAATGGTGATAGGGGTTAAAGACTCAATGCGGTCTGTGCAACAAATCTTTAAATTTAATTTTGAAAAAATTGTGTAAAATAATTGTGACGTGTGCTCCTTATGATTTCCATACCAGTGAGTTTATCGATGGTATTGAAGCCATGTCTAAGGGCAATGATATCTATGAAAGGAATAGTTCCATCCTCCATTCTGCAAAGCAAAACAAGAAAAACAACAATCAGAGATTGCAGACCCTCACCAGGACTTGTTTAGTGAAGTGTTTGTTCAGTTTTGTGTGGTGTATTGTGACCTCGATTGATATCAATTGTTATTACCAAACTATGTGACCTATCAATTATTCCTTTACAAACATGTACACCCAAGGCTTGGGGAACATTTGTGTGGTTTTCCCTCTATCTGTCCAGCCGTTCTGGAGAACATCTTTTATGGGTTTTAGGGTCACTCCAGTATGGCTACCAAACCATGTGACCTATGACATCATATGTGAGAACACTTTGTTCCTCATGGATCGGCGGTCATACATGTAAAGTTTCATCTTGATCTGTTCAGTCACTTCAGCGAAGAAGATATTTGACGGTTTAAAAAATATATATATATATATATATATATATATATATATATATATATATATATATATATATATATATATATATATATATATATATATATATGGCTGCCAAATCACGTGACCAATGACATCATCACTTTTTTTTTCTGTGGACCATTTTATCCTTAGATGACCCTCAAAATTTTTCATACTGATCGAATGTAGCGTTGTACATATGTAATTATGACATCATAACAAAGGCACCTATGATGTCACAGATTACCATACTTATTCCCCATGAGGAATACTTGCCATGTGGCCGGTTTCAATTTTTTTCTTGATGCGGTTTCAGATATACAGAGGTTCAAATTTTTTCCATTTTTCCAACATGGCTTCCACACCACGTGACCTATGCCATCATAATTATGATTAAAACATTCTCCATGAGTAGTCGCACCTCCAAATTTTGTCTCAATTCGACAAGCGGTTTTGGAGAAAAACACAAAAGTTCTGTGCAGACAAACAAACAAACAGTCAAACAAATAAGAAAAAGAAGCTGTGCAGAGCACGATACTTGCAAAATCCACGCCCACCCCCCCCCCCCAATCTCCAAAGGTTGCCTTGGATACATCAAATTGTCCATTTCATGATGATTAATTAAAATTGACAATCTTTATGAAAGGTCAGGTGAATTGCATGAAAACTTTTTGAAAAAGTGACCCAAGGATCCAAAACCCTGCCACCCTAACCATTAAACCAACACTAGGCATAAGGTTGCCATGGATACATGAAATTGTCCATTTCATTAAGATGAAAATTCACACTCTTAATCAAAGTTCAGGTCAAAGAGATGAAAATTGATGATTTTAGAAGTTTGACCTTGAGTTGACTTTTGACCTCAAAAATAGGTTTACAAATTTAGTGATGTACTATGCAATTTCTGCTTCATTTACAGGTTAATCAGATGAAAATTGATGATCTTTCAGATGAAATTTGATTTTAGAAGTTTTTTCCTTCAGTTGACCTTTGACCTTTTGACCTCAAAAATAGTTGGTTTCTCAATTCAGTGATGGACTATGCAAATCGTGTTTAACTTTTCGGTTAATAAGATGTAAATTGACGATTTTTCAGTTGAAATTTGATGATTTTAGAAGGTTGACCTTGAGCTGACTTTTGACCTTTTAACATTAAAAAAATAGTTGGTTTCCAAATTCAGTGATGCACTATGCAATTGCTACTTAATTTACAGGTTAATTAGATGAAAAAATGATGATTTTCAGAGGAAATTTGATGATATAAGAAGTTTGACTAAGTTGACCTTTGGCCTTTTGACCACAAAAATAATTTGCTTTCAAAATTCAGTAATGGACTATGCAAATCCTGTTCAACTATCAAGTTAATAGGATGTAAATTGACAACTTTTTCATTGAAAATTGATGACTTTAGAACTTTGACCTTGAGTTGACCTTTGACTTTTTTATCTCAAAAATAGTTGGTTTCCCAATTCAGCGATGCACTATGAAATTGCTGTTTAAACTTCAAGTCAATCGGATGACAAATGACGATTTTAGAAATTCGACCTCAAGATGACCTTTGACCTCAAAATCAAAAGGCTTCTCAGTTGAGACCACCTCTACAACTTCGTGAAGTTTTGCGAAGATTGATTTTAATTTGTGACCTGTAGGCGATTGACAGACAGAAGTACAAAATCAACTGATGAAAAGACTTGAAAAATCTTTGAATTTGCAAGTAACAAATGCATCCAAATGCAATACCCTCTCCTTTGGCGAGGGTAATAATTCGTGATTTTGATGAGGTTGCTCATTTATACAGTACGAGAATAAACAAGGAACTTCAATGCAGGAGGAAGCCATTAGGCACATCATGTCTGTGGTACACCAACGTCAAACACCATCACCCATCCACACATAAGTTACCTACAATTTCTGCCAATATCCCTCTAACCCTCTATCTCCAATGCTTCTTGGTACATATCTAATTCCAATTTAAACATATCGACTATTTCTGCTGCCATTACCTTTGCAGGGAGACCATTCCATGCATTAACTATTCTCTGAGTGAAAGACCTATCCTTTACTACTGTCTTAACTCTCCTCTTCTTTACTTTCAGGCAATGGCCCCTGGTCCTATCACTGTTAATTCTGCTGTAAAACTCTTCTACATTTATTTTGTCATTATCCTTCATTGTCTTAAACATCTCAATGAAATCCCCTTGCAATCATCTACTCTCCCCTTGGAAATGTATAAAGAAAGCCATGTCGCCTTCTGCAGCTCCTCATAGCTTCATCCAGCTATTCCCAGGAACGATTAAGGTGCTATTATGCAAAAATATAAAAACAAATGATTTGATATTCTGTGTTGATTGCAATAAATACAAACAAAATCCCAATGGTTCTCAGCAGAAGCATATTACAAAAGCAGCCAATTAAAGCATTTCCATGAAATTCCATGTGCTAGTTTCACTACAATATGTATGCTAGTCTCCTGTCCAGCCTCGCCCCCTCCCCCACCCCCTGCTCTGTCTGACATCTGTATATATATATATATATATATATATATATATATATATATATATATATATATATATATATATATATATATATGTCCCATGCTATTACAGCCAAAGAAAGCTACATAAAACATGTGAGAAATGCTGCACAGGGTAAGCCCTTTGCTGTTTCAAACCCTCATTCCTCTATAGCTGCAGACATTCACAAGTAGTGCATACATGAGATATTCAAATGCTGCACACCCACTCAGCCACAAAATCAGCTTCATCACTTGTTGGTGAGTCATCAGCGAAAACATCCACAGAAATGCACAACCCAAGCATGTACCACATACAATGCCAATAGCAGTTAATATATAAATATCAATAAATCAACCGTAAATGAAAATATAAAGAAATGAAAAAAACAGAAATAAAATAAAATAAATGAAATATCAAATGCAGGTGAGCGACCCGAGACAATGGGGAAGCTTTCTTACGAGACAATGCGAAGGAAGTCATGTGGTTACATGGGGTATAATGTGAGGGAAAAGTTTTTATTTTTGTACTAATCTCAAGTCTGAACTCTCAAACCTGTCTCACTCCTCCAAATCCTGGTGTCGTCTCATTAAGTCTGTTTCTGGTGTGTGTTCCCCCTCCATCCCCTCCCTTACTTCAAATGGCTGCACAGCTAACACTGCATGTGAAAAGGCCGAATGCCTAAACTCCGTGTTTGCTTCTAAATCTTGTGTCCGAAACCCATCGCCTTCTGTACCCAACTTACCCAGTCACACCCAGCTGTTTCTGGACTCTGTGTCCTTTTCTCCTGACAAGGTAGAGAGTTTGCTGTCAAACCTTGACTAAGATTCTGCATTCGGTCCAGACGGCATCAGCCCACGTGTCCTAAAAACCTGCTCTGCTGCTCTTGCTCAGCCTCTCTCTGTTCCATTCACCCTCTCATTTGTTCAACATCATCTGCCATCTGCTTGGAAATCAGCAAACATTACTGCTCTGCATAAAAAAGGTGCAAAAACATATCCCTGCAACTTCAGACCAATCATACTTCTCCCAATCAACAAAGTTATGGAATCCACCATTGCTTCTGACATTAAATCCTTCCTCTTCTCCAATGGCTTGATTTCGGATCATCAATTTGGATTCAACCAGGTCACTCTCCCCTGGATATGATGCTTCTGCTCTCCCAACAATGGATGGAGATCCTCAATGCCAGACATGAAATCAGAGCCATCTCCCTTGATATATCATGTGCTTTTGATACGGTCTGGCACCCTGCCCTGCAAACCAAATTCTTCCTATGGTATCCAAGGACATCTCCACTCATGGCTCACAGACTTCCTCTGATCACCTCTTTCTGTCCAGGCTGGAGTTCCTCAAGGCAGCGTTCTGGGCACTGTTCTTTTTCTGGTATTCATCAATGATCTCCCTGACTCTAGAAAATCCTCTTTATCTCTTTGCTGGTGACTCAACCCTCTGCCGTACCATCTATTATCCCTCAGATCGGCAAGCAGCAGCCTCTTCACTCTCTACAGATCTGGATAAAATCACAAGCTGGTCCAACACGTGCAACATGTCTTTAAATCCTGACAAATCTCACACTCTATGTCTCTCCAAAAAGGACCGTCTGGAACCGACCTCCACCCCCCTCATCTACTTTCTCAACAATCCTCTTGAAGAAGTCCTTTCATTCAAGCCACTGGGTTTCACTATCTGCCATGATCTTTCCTGGGAAAAGCACATTTCCAAGCTGGCCTCGAAAGCCAGTTGCCGATTGGGCACTCTCAGTCATGCAAAGTCCTTCCTTGGCATTCCTGAACTCCTGACCACATACAAAGCTTTCGTCCGCAGCCTGATGGAGTACTGCTCTCCCCTCTGGGCTGGTTCTCCTGCCTCTCACCTTTATCAGCTTCATGCTGTGGAAACCAAAGTTTTTAGGATCATTGGTTTCCTCTGCAATGAAGCTGAGTCTTTGAGTCTCTCACTCTCTCACAGCAGGCAGGTCGGTGGTCTTTCTGTCTTCTACAGTCTCCTGTCCAGCCTCACCCCCCCTCCCCCCCCCCGATATCTGTCTGTCTGATATGTCTCCCACATATTTTCACGCTCAAGGTCCGCCAGCAACCCCCTTCTGCTCCAAAATTACCAAAATCAAGAATCACTACTCACCTTCACTCTTTCATTCCTCTTATCCCCATCTTTGGAACAAACTCCCATACTCTTTTCAATGCCACACTTCCCTCCAGGTCTTCAAAACAGCTGTTCACCACCATCTCTGATCTTCCCCCATCCAAAACCATTGTCTTTTCTAGCCCCACTAATCCACCCCAAAGCCACCTCCTTCAAATTCCCTGCTTTCCTACCTGAAAGTCCCTGTCATGTAAGGACCTGAAAGTCCCTGCAGTGTCCATCTTGTTTACCCTGTGTACCCTACCCCATCCCTCTCTCTTCCACAGATCTCCTCATGTCTCTGTTGCACAGTTTTTTCCTTTCCTCTCCCGCCCTCTTGTCTCCTGCTCCCCTTGTTGTACGTTCTGTGTGTTCGCTCTCATACGAGCCTCACAGTGTGCTGTTTTACAGTGTGCTGTTTTTCAATGTTTCAAATTTTCAAATTTCAATGTTAATGTTTGACTCATAAAAAAAAATGTTGTTAAGTTGAAGTAGGATTTCTTACCTTGTATTGGCCATTTTGCACAAAAGCATATTTAAGGGTAGGCATATAAACAGGGTGATAACACACAAAGAGCTACCACCGATGGAATGCTATCACATATCTTGTAACTCTTGGGTTATATATCTTGCCAAAAATCACAATGAGAATTATTCCCCCCAGATGGTACCGACCAACCCGACTGGCTCATGGACAACCTGTACCGTTGAGACTGCAATGCCACTGCATGCTTCATGTGCGTTGAATGTCCTCGGGGCTTTCCCTCCTGCACCCACTGTATAATTCTGCAAACTGCTCATGCCCCCTGAGTATTTTCACTGAACCAAAGGCTTAACATTCACAACAGCATTCTTGCAAGCAGCGAAGGATGAAACGGTCACCTACCCTGTCAATCTGCAATTGCTGCTCTCATTCCCTTCGTCCTACTTACAGCATCCTAACCATCAAGCCTGATTTAACACACTACATATTTTGCCTTTCAAGCCTTCACCTCCATTTAATGGCCCATAGCATTGTAATCACAGATCACTGATTGTTTATTAATCCCTGTCATTTGTTTGTTGTTTTTGTAGGCCATTGATACATTATTTATGTATAATTGAGGTGGTGTTACTCATTCACTTCCATGATGCAATTATGTTCTAAATTAATCTTTTAAATGAATCTATACTCCACCCATCTTAGCTCGCAATTATAAGAGCTCTGCCCCTCATCACATTTGAGTCATGTAAATTTCTACTTGTGGAGGAATCTCACATACATCGGCCTACACATCATGAAACAGAAGACCAAGAAGGAACCCTAAGAAGTAAAGAGCAAAGATGGAGGAACCTGGATAGGATTCGGGTTTCAGCCGCTAGTCTCCTACCCTCAAAAAAAAAAAAAAAACACATCTCGTTTTTTCACACACAACTGTTCCTATCACAAACACAGAAAAACAAACACACACACACACACACACACACACACACCCACCCACACACACACACACACACACACACACACACACACACACACACAGTAAATAAAATTAATAAAAATAAAAAACAAACATGCATATACACACACAAACCAAAACAAACACGTACATTCATACATACTGTACAAACAAACACGCACACACAAACAAAACACACACACTCATCCATACAAACAGACAAAAACACACACGATGTAATTTGAACAACAATTTTATGTTAATATTCTTTGAAAACAATTTGCTGTGCAAGCTTTCAATAAAGTGATGTTGTGGCTGGGTCAAAGAGTTTACCCACTGCGCAACCTCGAGCTTGCCAGTCTTTTACCATGGCTTTTAAGCCAGCCAGATTGGGCGACTGGAAAGCAAATAATATTGCATGTGAAGCACATTTTGCACAGGTTCAGTATACAATTAGCAGCATACAACAGGCTGTAGAAAGCCGATTCATTGAAGTCAGATAGCAAATGTAGTTGGAGGGCGATTAACATTTGCAAAAACAGGACACGTCAGATGGAAAGGTTTGAATAATTTATCAGTTGTAGCACCTCAACGAAAGCCTGAGCACCAATGTGTATAGAGGTGCACATCGCTACTCCTCTATATAAACATTATTTTTCATTTTGTATGCTTCTACATGCATATTTTCTTGTGTGTGTGTGGCAAAATCAAATTCATTGGCAACTCGTCAAAAAAGATAAATCTCTTGGAAACAATTAATCATGGGGATTGAACGGTGTTGGAAAATAATGTATTAACACGTCTACCGTGAAAACAGCCAGCAAAAATGGAATAAAATATGTTCTCTACATGCAATTTAATACTCTTTGCATGAACTTGTGTATATAACTGAACACAAAGGAACAAGGAAAAAATTAAAATAAGCAGCATACCGAGATTTGAGTGAGTGAGCTAAAAATAGAAAAGCACACTCAAACATTGGTCTTTCATCTCCACAAATAAATACACTGGTCAACAATTTTTTACTTTCTGAATGTTGTCTAGATTTCTACAAGTGAATTAGGGTATTCTGGCACTGCTGAATCAGGAAATGGCATCCGTTTCTCTCCATCAGGTCAGGTTTTTGTGCTAAGTTGATTTGAAAAAATCAGATCTTGTGACAAAATCAATTACATTTTTGTGGCATTATCAGCTGATTTTTGTCAACACATATCATCCTAAACATGTTTTTAAGAAAAAAAAATGTTTTGCCAACAACATTTATTGATTACATGATAGAAACATCGATTACTGTCATCTGAATGGTGGGCATTGAAAAGGTAAGTACAAGTAAATTGCATGTTGCATCACCACTGTTCAAACTTCAGGGCTTGAACTTCCGTTTCTTCGAACTCCTGGAATGTTCAGCGGCAGGGAGGTCTCTCTTCAGATTCCAACAGTAGTCAGCCATCATGACTGCGTCCCAGTGACCCTGATACCTGGTCTCCATCTCCTTCATGTCCTGATGGAATCTCTCCCCCTGCTCGTCACTCATTGAACCCAGGTTCTCAGGAAACTGGTTCATATGTGAAAATAGGTAGTGCATCTTGATGCTCATGTTGCAGCCCAGGTTTCTGAAAGCAGTCAGCATGTTGTTGACAAGTTCTGCGTAGTTTCTGGCCTTATTGTTGCCAAGAAAGTTCTTCACTACCAAAACAAATGTCTTCCACGCTTCCAGTTCCACTTCGTTCATTGAGTTTTTGAACTCTGGATCTCTGATGAGCTGACGGATCTGAGAACCATCAAAGATGCCAGCTTTCAACTTCTCCATGGTCAATCCTGGAAAAGCCTGGCACAAGTAAGTGAAGCAGTCACCATCTTTGTCCAGAGCCTTGGTGAACTGCTTGATTAAGCCGAGCTTGATGTGCAGCGGTGGGAAGAGTATTCTGTCTCTGTCCACCAGAGGGTCGTTGATGACGTTCCTTTCTTTGCATGGCACCACTTCCCCCCGCACAGGCCAGTCCTTCTTCGTGTAATGCTGAGCACGGTCCCTACTATCCCACATGCACAGAAAACATGGGTACTTGGTGAAGCCAGACTGTTGTCCCAACAAAAAGTTCACCATCTTCAGGTCAACACAAATAAACCACTTATGCTGATCATAACCAATTTTCTCCAGCACGTACTTCACCGCTTCATACTTCTCCTTCAGTGTAGTCGAGTGAGCGATGGGTACAGAGGCAAACTGGTTGCCGTTGTGTAGCAGAACACATTTCAGTGATCGCTTGCTGCTGTCAATGAACAGTCTCCAATCTTTGGGTTCATACTGTGGCACTCCAAGCTTGAGCAGAAGCGCATGTCATAAATTGGCGCATGTAGGTATTGTACATTCTTCAGAGTTCGTTATTTCAAGAAATACAACTTTTTTGTATCACATTATTACAAAATCTGCCCCATTAACTTTAGTTTTGATCCACGAACTTTATGCTTTGCCTCACCAATTTTTGGAAGATTTTGAGGTTTTATGACTTCAAACTGATCCCTTTTCGACATAATCACCCAGAACTATCGTACCTGAATACTTCTTGTCATTAAAATAATTATTTCCAATCAAAACAATTATTTGACATGACATTTTACCCCCACCAACTTCTTCTAAAATGCTCCACACATGCGTACATGTGAACAAAAATGTAAAAAACGACATGTGGCCATATCTCAAAAACTTGACCTGATTGAACAAAACTAATGTGAGTTTTGGATTCAGCGCATCAGATTCGTCCTAAATCAGCTTAAAAAATGCAGACAACAAATTTGTTGTTGACCAGTGATATGAATGTGTGTGTGTGTGTGTGTGTGTGTGTGTGTGTGTGTGTGTGTGTGTGTGTGTGTGTGTGTGTGTGTGTGTGTGTGTGTGTGTGTGTGTGTGTGTGTGTGTGTGTGTGTGTGTGTGTGTGTGTGTGTGTGTGTGTGTGTGTGTGTGTGTGTGTTGTGTGTTTTCTCCATAACTCCAAAACCAGGAAACCTATAGTGGCCTGAAACTTTGCATACATAATAAGGCATGCATCCAAGATAGTGCATGAATGAAAATTGGGTGTTTGGATTCACTTAAAGGCCCGGTCACACCTTGACGTTTTAGCCAGCGATGGCAACGTATTAAAATGTATGTAAAACGCTGGCTTACGTTGAACTTTTGATGTTTTTTTTAAAGATTCGGACGTATTCATAGCGACTTGGTTTGATGTATAACACATTGGTAACGGACACAGAACGTTTCGTTGTGTTATAGATAACTTATACCAACGAATGCTGAACCTGTTGTCGGCCTACACAACCTATGCCCAACGATAGTCTAACTTAGGCATAGCGCGTTGCACGCATCGCCGACGATGTCGTGACGTAGCCTATTAAAAGGCTGACGCACAACGATTCGAATCATAACTGCCGTAGAAATGGAAGTGTCAACATCGCGGTCACACCTTGGCGATCTTGCCAGCGTATGCCGACCTAAGAAAAATGTGTCTAAAACGTTGGGGCAAGTCAAATACGGTATGAGTAAGTTTGGTATACGTGAGTACAACGCTAAAGTACGCTATCATACGTCGTAGTAAGTAGAGTACGTCAAGAAATTTTAAACATGTTCAAAATTTTACGACGTACTTGGCGTATGACACACGTTCTGCATGCGATGGGGATAAGTTTTACACACGATATGTGGACGCTTACACACGTCCACAAAGGCTACTTATAAGCTACTCATAAGTCGAAACACGTCGCGGTAATGTCTTTTTTACGCGATACTTATTTCTAACTTATGTTTGACGTGCTTTGAACCAATTCTTTACGTAGTCCCAACAAACATCGACGTATGTAGACGTATTCCAATGACGTCTTCCGGTCGACAAAAAAAAAAAAATTAACATGTTTCTAACTTACAACTGCCATATAAAGACGTGTTCCTAGCGGTTTTGGGAATTGGTATATAAAAATGATGCTCATAAAAGGGGAACCCAACAGTGTTTTCGAGTCCTTTTTGAGTTGATGTCCATGTCAGCAGTAACAGTATCAGTATCAGTATCAGTATTAGTATTAGTAGTAGTTTGTTCATGTTGGCAGTAGTAGGTGAGTGTGAGGGGGAGGGTGTGGGTTATGATGGATCATCCTTGCATTTAACGATTTAACGATTTAAATGATAAACTCAACGATTTAAATGGCTGCATCTCCACTATTGAAAGTAGACGCTTGCGCTCAACAATTGGATTTTTTTTACACTCAACGACTTTTAAACGGTACCACTCAGCTATTTTCATTGTTTACAATGAACGATTTAAATTGCTGTCACTCGCCTTTGTTTTTTGACGCTGGCGCTCGGAAATTTTAATCGTTTCTATTGAACGTGCTAAATCGCTCAAACTCCACTATTGAAAGTAGATGCTTGCGCTCAACAATTGGATATTTTTTTTACACTCAACGACTTTTAAACGGTACCACTCAACTATTTTCATTGTTTACAATGAACGATTTAAATTGCTGTCACTCGCCTTTGTTTTTTGACAGTGGGGTTTGGAAATTTGAAGCGTTTCTTCTGAACGTGTTAAAACGCTCAAACTCGACTATTTTAAATAGACGCTGCCGATGGACAATTGGAATCATTGCCAAGCTAGACATCGAAGTGTGAACATCCTCGTCATGCCGAAGAAAAGTTTGAAGAATGCTGCAAATAAGTGTCCTGGCCGTGGCCGTGGACGCTCACGCAAGGACGATCCATTATACCGACGTCTTTCAGCCTATGAGTAACTTAAAAGTAACGTCTGTCGATGTGTGGCAACGATCGCGTAACGTGCCAACAACACGTTAATCATAGGTTAGAAATCAGTTTCGGGTACGCTAAACATTACCTCGGCGTGTCTCAACTTATGATTAACTTACAAGTAGCATGTGTTGACGTATGTCAACGATCGCAGACCGTGCATTCAACTTGTGGCAAGCGTAGCCGAACGTGTGAGTCATACGCCGGCATACGTCGTGAAATTTCAAGCATGAAAAAATTTGAGGACAACCAAAAAGTACAACGTTTAAAGCCAATGTACAACGACGTATGGCAGTGTTTTTCAGCGTGCTCTCAATGTTATCAAAACTTACCCATAACGTATTCAACGTGTGCCAGCGTTTTAGAAAAAAAATTCAAAAATCGGCATACGTTGGCTAAAACGTCAAGGTGTGACCGGGCCTTAAGCACCCCTTTTGAAGATAGCTGAATTAACGGCCTTGCCTCCATGAAAGGCTTATTCTTGGTCAGCCCAAGTTTGCCTTGCAAGGATCTTAGATTATTAGCCACCATATTAATTCGGCCTATTCAAATATGCCTTGCTTGGAAACACAATCGACTCAGTGTGACCACTCCTCATTTTCATAAATGGCAAGGTGAGCCAATGAAAAAAGATCTACTCTCACGGAATAAGGAGAGTATATAATCAAAATATTTTATCAGATTTGAGAATCGAATCTTATGGATTCAGAAAGTGTCGAAATCTGGAGTGAAAGCTGAAAATTTTAATAAATTAGCAATTTTTATAACTAAGTGAATTTATTTAAGAAAAACAGTAAAACATAAAATTTTCGATTGTGCAGACGATTATATTGAGTGAAGAATAGATTAAGGAATGTGCAGAAAATGGAACTTCAAAGAGCACAACAAAAGTAATTAACCAGAGGGATGAAAGCTGCTTTTGCAAGTCATGGCGATATAGTCCACAGGGGTCCTTTTTCAGCAATTATGAACGCAGACTCTTCAAACTTCAATCTCTGTAAGCTTACATGGTGATACCGCAGCATGGTTCTCCATGGGGGCATCTTCGGAGTTAGGAAAGCAAAATAAATTCGATGATTACAATGGGTAAAAAATGTTTTCAGTGGTTATAAAGCAATGAATCACGACATCACGGCCAGAAAGCCGGGCGGTACACATGCTCACTCAAAGCTGTCCAGCGTGGGTTCAAATACTGACCCAGCGATAAAATGTTATCCAGGTGTTTCGCAGGCAGGGTGATTCATCAATCTGTGTGCTGTATCTTGGATGATCGTTAAGTTGGATGTCACATCTACAAGAATTCCCCTTCTCTTTTCCCCCTCGCCTCACTCTCCCTTTTCTCTCTCTCTCTCTCTCTCTCTCTCTCTCTCTCTCTCTCTCTCTCTCTCTCTCTCTCTCTCTCTCTCTCTCTCTCTCTCTCTCTCTCTCTCACTCTCTCTCTCTCTCCCCCACCTATCTCCCTCTCTCCCACCCATCTACCGCTCTCTCTCTCTCTCTCTCTCTCTCTCTCTCTCTCTCTCTCTCTCTCTCTCTCTCTCTCTCTCTCTCTCTCTCTCTCTCTCTCTCTCTCTCTCTCTCTCTCCCATCCCTCTCCCTCTCTCTTCCACCCTCTCCCTCTATCTCTCCCACCCCGCTCGCTCTCTCTCTCTCCCACGCCTGTCACTCTATCTCTCCCACCCCTTTCACTCTCTCTATCCCATGCCTTTCACTCGCTCTATCTCACCCCTCTCACTCTCTCTATCCCACCCCTCTCACTCTCTCTATCCCACCCCTCTCACTCTCTCTATCCCATACCTCTCACTCTCTCTATCCCACACCTCTCCCTTGCTCTCTCTCACCCCTCTCCCTTGCTCTCTCTCTCACCCAATCCCCCACTGTCTCTCATGCTATCCCCCACTCTCTCTCACCCTATCCCCCACTCTCTCTCTCACCCTATCCCCCACTCTCTTTCACCATATCCCCCGCTCTCTCTCTCTCACCCTATCCCCCGCTCTTACTCACCCTATCCCCCGCTCTCGCTCTCATCCTATCCCCCGCTCTCTCTCTCACCCTATCCACTGCTCTCTCTCACCCTATCCACCGCTCTCTCTCTCCCAATACCCCGCTCTCCCTCACCCTATACCCCATGCTCTCTCCTACCCCATACCCCGCTCTCCCTCACCCGATACCCCGCGCTCTCTCCTACCCAAAACCCCACTCTCTCCTACCCTGTACCCCGCTCTCTCCCACCCCTATTCCACTCTCTCCCACCTCGATCCCGCTCTCTCCCACCCCTATCCCGCTCTCTCCCACCCTATCCCGCTCTCTCCCACCCTATCCCGCTCTCTCCCACCCTTCTCTCTCTCTCTCTCTCTCTCTCTCTCTCTCTCTCTCTCTCTCTCTCTCTCTCTCTCTCTCTCTCTCTCTCTCTCTCTTTCTCTCTCTCTCTCTCTCTCCTCTCTATCCCACATATCTGCTCCCCATCCTCCCCTCTGTTAAGGGGACTGTGGAAGACTATCAGTTTCATTTTGACTTTAAAATAGTTTCCCCAGAGTGCAGCTTGTTCGAATCCAATTCAGATTGAGCCGACCGGAGGGATGCAAAAGGTCGCTACACGTGCAAACATGCATGCATACATGCAAGCAGGCCTTTGCCAGGTAGATAGCGTGGGTTTTAAATGCTCCTGCCCAGTTTATATAGAACCCGGCGGTTAAAAAACAATGTTGCGGTTTGGGGGCATTTTATGGCCTTTCCATTCCCCTCCCCTCATGCTGCCTTACCTCCCCATCCCCTCTCCACTACCCATGGACATCTCCAGGCAGTCTCTGCACGCTGCATTAATGTGCAGTTTTCACGTACCCCATTTCGTTAAATCTTGTACGACCACACACCCCCTTCTCCACAAGTCCCACTACCAAATACACGTAGAGAACCCCTCTCCTCATTCCTCCCTAAAGGCACAAGTACAGAACTCCATCCCTTCACACTTATCTTCTTCCAAACCTCTCCCATCCCCATTTTCCCCCTTCCCCCCTCCTCTCTCCCCCATCCTCATTCCTACCATCCCTCCAGGAGTGTATTGAGATGCTTGATGAGGCGTCGCTCTCCCTGCCCCCCTCCTTCCTCGCTCTCCCTTTCCTCACCCCCTCCGAGCTCCCACACCTCTCCTCTACCCCCTCTCTCCCTCCCACACCTCTCCTCTCCCCCTCTCTCCCTCCCACTTTTTCCATCCCACCCCCCCCTTAACATCCCCGTCAGCGAACGGGGATTGTATTTGCTAGTTTTCTATATCCGTGTGCAAATAATTGTTTGTTGTTATTTCCAATCTGTCTCAGTTGTCTTTTCCTTTATTGGTCCAACAGTGTACAAGTATAGTTAGACGAGAAGTTGTACCCCACCTGATTTACTCTGTTAGCGGGTGCTGCACTTATCTGTTCCACTCAGCAGATCACCAGGTGGGGCGCCGAGGGTGCGGCCTCAAGTTAGGTTGCCATGCCAATTGAAAGGTATCGTGGAAATAGCGAAGCATAACCCTGCTCGGCTGGTAGTCTCAGTCAAGCGGCTATGGCTGTATGATTACGAACTGGTGTAGTTCAACTGGTGTAGTTTGAGGTGGGTAAAAAACCACAGCCACCAATAAGGGTCTTTATGGACGACATCACCATTCTGTCTCCTGTGTTGGAAGAAGCTAAAATGTTGTTGAAGCAATTAGAGGAGCTCATTAAATGGAGCCGGATGGAATTTAAGCCAAAGAAGAGCAGGAATCTTTCTATGAAGAAAGGTAAAGTGAAAGCGGTTCATTTTGAGGTAGCCGGGGATGGAATCCCTACATTGAATGAACAGCCAGTGAAGAGTCTTGGTAGATGGTAGGCACAATCATTAACAGATAGGCATCGAGGAATCCAGATGCAGAAGCAACTTGTGCAGGGTCTGTCTACAATTGATGGTTGTGGCTTGCCAGGGAGGTATAAGATATGGTGTTACCAATTTGGGTTGTTGCCTCGTGTCTTATGGCCTCTCCAAATATATGAGATTGCTCTAACAAGAGTGGAGAGCATGGAGAAGATGGTAAATTCATACATGCGGATATGGTTGGGTTTGCCAAAAATGTAAGCCAGTTTGGTGTTATACAGCAGAAGTTAAAAGATAAAGCTGCCATTTCAGTCACGAGCTGAAGAATATAAGATTGGGAAAGCCAGATTCCAAATGATGCTTCAAGATTCAAAAGACCCAGTGATCAGTGAAATGAGGCCAAAGATAATAACGGGAACTAAGTGGGATGTTCAGAGGATGGTTGAAGATGTGCAGAGTCGGTTGCAAATTAAGGAAATCATTGGGGAAGTGCAGAAAGATAGGAAAGGATTTGGTTGGAAAGAACAGAAACGGTGGCTACAAGTGAGTGCAGGTGGGAGACGAGAGATGGTTATTGAAGAGATTAAATGTATGGAAGAGGAGAGAAGAACGGTTCAAGCTATAAGTCAACCTCAGCAAGGAGCATGGACAGCATGGGAGATGGTTGTGCAGAAGAAGGTCAGCTGGGCATCGCTGTGGAAGATGGAGCCACAGCGACTAATCTTTGCATTTGAATCAACGTGTGACCAGATGCCAACTGTGGTGAATCTGGCAAAATGGAAATTGGCTGAGTCAGTAGAATGTGCCAAATGTGGTAGAAGAGAGACATTAGAGCATGTACTGTCTGGTTGCATGAAATCTCTAGCCAAGTATACTTGGCAACATAGCCAGTGTCGAGGTTACGAAAAGGCTATGTGATGAGGTAAACAAATCAGACATAAAAGAGAAGACCATCATCACGTTCGTAAAGGAGCGTGAGAAAGTAAGGTTAAGCAACATCAGGGGGGCAGCATGCATTTTAAAGCCAGGTGTGGGCTGGCAGGTAGATGCAGATTAATTTTGGACAGAGTGCTGAGGTTCCCATCTCATATTGCAGTCATCCAACAAAGACCTGATTTAATTATTTGGTCTGATGTGGTAAAAAGGGTAATCATCATTGAGCTGACAGTACCATGGGAAGGAAATATGGAATGGGCATTTTAAAGAAAGTTGTGTCGGTATGAAGAGGTAAGAGAAGTGTGTGATGACCGTGGGTGGATGTGTGATGTGCTACAAGTGGAAGTGGGTTGTTGGCGTTTTGTGGCAAAGTCCATGCTGAAGTACCTCAAGATGATTGCAGCATCATCAAAGCAAGTCAAGAACACTGTGACGCAATTACAGGAGGCAGCAGAGAAAGCCTCATTGTGGATTTGGAGGCAATAGCCACTGCAGTGATTCCATTCACATGTAAAGGCAGGTCTGTGGGGATCTATATTTGGTCATTGATATCTGGTGATGAGCATGTTGGCGGATGTCGCTTGGTGGTGCAAGTGCTGCAATGCTAGGGCTGCCCATGAGGAGCTGCACTGGAGTAGGCCCCGAAACAGTGATGATGCATGGATTCCAGATGAGAAGAGTGACATTGAGGAGTGCCCTGACACTGTGTGTGTGTGTATATATATATATATATATATATATATATATATATATATATATATATATATATATATATATATATATATATATATATATATATATATATATATATATATATATATATATATATATATATATATATATATATATATATATATATATATATATATATATATATATATATATATATATATATATATATATATATATATATATATATATATATATATATATATACATATACATATACCCGTGCTCCGCACGGAGTTGAATGAGTGGAAAAAGGTGGATGAGGCATAATAGTTGATGTTATGGGAAGCTGGGGAGGGTGTCATTTGGGATGTGATGCACTATGGTTACCTGTCCTTAGTTTTCTAAAGGACCTCCGTGTAGATGACATTTTGGGTGAGTGTCTTGTTGCTGAATAGTCCTTGTGAGGAATTATTGTCCACTTTGATAGATTGAAGTCAGGTCAGGTTCGATCTGTGACCTGCTACAGGTACCATGTAAACCTGTACTAACCTGTTCCATGGTCGGGTTGTCGGCGACTAAACCGTCTCCCCCACCAGGTTTTCTGGTGAGGAGGGTGTTTGGATATGGACACCCAGCAGGATTAAAAACAAAACCTGTCAAAGGGTGGAGGAGCTCCTTGTGAGCCAACGGCCATCCATATCTAGTGTCCAACTGTGTCTGCGGACGTCCTCCTGCAGTTGGGTTACTTCTTATTAGGAGGTTAGTGGCAGGATTTGCACTCCAGCCACCGTAAAACCCTTCATTCCGCAAAACGCAAAAACACAAAAAAATCTGAAAACCCACTCCGTGGGAGTACCTCCTGTGCAGCTTCCCTTCGCAGGGCAGCTCACCGGATGACGGGATTGGGCCAAGCCTTCGGGACCCCCAATCTTTGATGATAGGAGGGAAACCACGGGGTAACATCCCTGGGTCAGATTGCGGGAGAGTGTGTCGGAGTGGTGCTGAGGTGTTGTCCACCAGACGGCGGTCTCCTTGGGTTAACCTGAGGCGGTCCCTTCGGGTGGGTGCCTGGAATGTCCTATCCCTAAGAGAGGATGATCACCTGTCTCTGTTATCATCTGAGCTCAAGCGTTTGGACATCGGGATTGCAGCTCTCTCTGAGGTTCGGAGACCGGATTGCGGCGAGATAATGGTGGGTGGTTACACCTACTATTGGTGTGGTCGCTCTGATGGTTACCATACCCAAGGAGTTGCTGTAGCTGTGTCCAATAAGCTGACCCCAATGATAATTGAGGTAACACCGATCAACGAGCATATTATAAGATTAAGGATTCGTCACTCCTTAGGTGTCATTTCCCTGGTCTCTGTTTATGCTCCGACTGAGGCGAGTGATCTCACAGAGAAGGATGCATTCTACGCCACACTCGAGTCTGTGGTTGATCAGTGCCCCAGACGAGATACACTTCTAGTCTTGGGGGATTTCAATGCATCGACTGGAACTGATAGGAATGGTTATGAGGTGTGTGTTGGTCCTCATGGGTCAGGAACTATGAACCAGAATAGCACTAAGTTTCTTGACTTTGCAAGAAGTCATGGACTTAGGGTGGCTGGTACATGGTTTCAGCGCCCACAAGCTCATCGCTGGACTTGGTATTCCAACGCTGGCAGTGTGGCAAAGGAGATTGACCATGTCCTCATTGACGGTCGTTGGAGGATGATCCAGAACTGCAGGGTTACCGGATCCAGAACTACCGGAGTGCTCAGTTACTCAATACTGACCACAGGCTTGTTGTAGCAACTCTAAAGCTGCACCTTAAATTCTGGAGAATGGTACCATCCCAGCCTAGGCTGGATGTTGGCAAGCTCAGGGATGAGAGAGTAGCTGAGGAGTTTGCGAACAGGCTGAGTGGACACTTGGGGGGTCTGAGTGCTTTGAGGGGTCCTGAAGAGTTGTGGAGCGCCTTCAAGCCCACCGTCCTTGATGTTGCCGGTGGATGTCTTGGAGCTCACCGCAGGGCAAAGAAGAATTTTGTCTCTCAAGGGACACTGGATACCATTGACCAGAGTCGCAGGGCCAGGCTGAATGGCAGAGCTGAGCTGTTCAGGGAGCTGAGGCGTAAAACTGTATGTGCACTGAGGGTGGACAAGGAGGCCTATGTGCGAGGAATCTGTGAGGGGGTAGAGCATCACCTGTGGACAGGTGATTCTCGTCCCGTTTACAGGGGAATTCGCGCATTATGTTCATCCAAGCCCATCCCTCGGAGCACTGCAGTTCGAGCAGAGAGTGGTAGGCTCTTGACAGAGGAGTCTGAAGTGAAGGCCCGCTGGGCCGGTTACTTTGAGCAGTTGTACCAGGCTGATCCCCCAGCTGTCGAGTTGGACGTCAAGGGTGTTACAATCCCTGTTGCTGACCCTCGAATCAACTGTGGTCCACCTTTGCTTGTGGAAACACGGGCTGCGGTGAACCAGTTGAAATGGGGCAAAGCTCCAGGGACCTGTGGCATCCATGCAGAACTTCTCAAGGCTGGTGGAAATGCTGCACTCGTGTCATTGCATGCAGTTTTGTGCTCTGCCTGGAACACAGGCATCATCCCAACTGACTGGAAGAGGGGCCTTGTTGTCCCTCTCTGGAAAGGGAAGGGTGATCGCCAAGACTGCAACAACTACCGAGGGGTGACGCTGCTTTCAGTGCCAGGCAAGGTCTTTGCTCGGATAATTCTTGATAGGGTTCGCCACCATCTGCTTGAGCACCAGCGTCCAGAGCAGTCAGGCTTTACACCAAAGAGGTCAACGATTGACCGTATCCTTGCCCTTCGTGTCCTCACCGAACGCAGACGAGAGTTTCGGCAGGGGCTGCTTGCAGCCTATGTTGATCTCTGTAAAGCGTTCCATTCAGTGAATCGGGATGTCCTCTGGAGGATTCCTGGTCTTCGTGGGGTGCCACCAAAACTGATCGATCTGATGTCTGAACTCTACTCTGGTACTGAGAGTGCTGTGAAGTGTGGTGGTACCATCTCTGACTTATTTCCAGTTGTTACTGGAGTTCGTCAGGGATGTGTACTGGCCCCCACACTTTTCAGCACTTGTATGGACTGGATTTTAGGGAGGATGTCGGAGAGATCAAGTTGCGGTGCATCGTTTTGGAATGTCAAGATCTCGGACCTTGATTTTGCAGATGATGCAGTCATCTTTGCGGAGACTTTAGATATCCTTTTGTGGCGGTTGCTGAGAGAGACTCGGATGAGATTTGTTACCTGCATAGTCCGTGAGCGTCAGTTGCGGCTGTATGGACATGTGGCTCGTTTTCCTGACGCTGATCCTGCTCACCAGATTCTCTCAGCGAGGGAGTCTCATGAGTGGAAGAGGCCAGTGGGCCGACCACGTGCCTCGTGATTGCAGCAGGTTGACCATCATCTCAAGGAGATGGGGATGGGCCTGGCATCTGCCTGGGGGATGGCCAGACGGAGGCCCCTGGAGTACTGGCGAAAAGTGGACGCAGCGACGCGCTGTTCTGGCACATATGATAGATATATAGGAGTAACCTCTTGCACATGAAAATGCAACATTTCGTTGGCCATGGGAGAACACAGGGGCTGGGAGGTATATTACAAGTTTGTCAAATGTTTGGCCCTGGGATTTGTTTATGGTCATCGAGTATGCGAGTCTGACTGGAAATTGCATCCTCTGCAATGTGACTGGAATGTTGGTGTCTGATGGGGCAAGTTTAACATGATATAGGCCGAGCCCTAGACTGAACAGGAGCAGTGGAGGGTGACTGAGAATCAGAATGCAAATTTCAATGAACGGCACTTTTTGGCGCACATCCAACGATCGAACACAGCTTGGACACTTTAATTTGAAGATCACACACACAAGACACAACACAGGTAATGATGGCGGTTGATATTGACAATTAATGTAATGAGCGGCAGTTGTTTGGGTGCATCCGACAATCGAACACCTCTTTAATTTGAACAGTTAACACGCACACATTCAAGGTACAGAATCTATTGTCGGACACCGTGCTTTTGAAGAACAAAGAAAAGAAGAGAATCCGGTCAATGAAGGGATGACCTCATACCCGTTCCCTGGTTCCCCCACCTTTAGATTATAGCCTTTGATGTTATCTGGACGTAGGCCTATTGCAACATATTTTCAGGTGTTTTTAATATACTAGTATGTGCCTGTAAAAATAAATAAATAAATAAATCAATAAATCAATAAATATTCCAACCGCGAGCAACAAACAACAACCACGCAGGCCGTTTCTTCGCTCTCGCGTGCCCGTACGTGCGAGGCACGGAAGTTCGCATCTCACAGTTACGATGATTCGCAATTTAGGTTTTAATGGCCAATTATTCAATTAGCGCCAACGTATTTTGCCTTTTCGCAATGTCATCGCAAGGAAAAACAAAAGAGAAGAGAAGAGAGAAAAAAAAATTACTTCCTGGTTCGGAGCACACCAGTACTCTGATGTTACCGAAATTTATGCACCGTCTCATATGAAAACGATCATAACTTGCGCATTGTGTTTATCTATTAATGCCCATAAGAAATCGAGAAATTATTAGAATACACGAAGTCATCACTCTCCGGAAGGCCGTACGTTGTTACTCGTAATGGGGAACGCGGCTGAGCTTCCCTTCCCCATCGGCCACGCCCACGCAACAACGTGTCTTGTCATTGGTTTGGTAAATAAATGGCCATAACTTGGGAAGTACTTGTCCGATTAATATCAAACCTTGAAAAGGCACATCCTCAGGTCCCCAGCAATATACCTGGCAAGTTTCAATTAGATCGGACCAGCGGTTGTCGAGAAACAGCGGTCACAGGCGCACACACACAGACACACACACACACACACACACACACACACACACACACACACACACACACACACACACACTGCTGGAATTATAGATAGATACGTTGGATTTCGGACACAAATTGACAGTCTAAGTGGGCGTGTTCAGTCCGGGAAGTACGTTGGATTTCAGTCACAAATTGACAGTCGAAGAGGGCGTGTTCAGTCTGGGAAAGAGCCAATCGGCGTACATCATGTTGGCAGAGCTCTGGCGTTCATCGTCGCCTCCTTCCATGCTGATTTTTAAAACATGACAACCATTGCTGATGTTCTGAGCTATACTATTTATTATCAGTTGTGTTTATGTTCAGTGTTTGATGCAATGAGTACTCCTTTACTCGAGTTCCTATTTTTTGGATAGATGGCAGCACTTACCGGACAGCAGTTCAGCGATGGCGACCGAACGGGAATAAATGCGGCCGTCGAAGGGTTGAAAATCTTGATGAAACCACGTTGTCATTCAATTCCAGCTTAGAAATGTAGTGCATTGTCTTCGTCACATTAAGAAACCCCAGTATATGGGAAATGAGCACATTCCCTCCAGCGGTTTTGGAGGAGAAACGTCAAATTACGCGCAGGCGTTAACAGAAATAATTTTTTTTTTTTAAATAAATCTTTACTTTATATACAATGTTTCTTGTTACATTTTTGTGTCAAATTCACCTTCTGAGGTCGTCAGCATGTGCAGAAGAGCGTGTTACATTGCAGACGCTGTTTTCTAGGAGTGGCATTATGCTTCTCGGCGGTGACCGTCTGTCGACGACAGACGTAATGACGTCAGCGAATGACCGATGATGTTATGACAGAATTACGCCTCTCAGCAGTGATGTCACACGTCGCCATGCAAACGAATGTAAAAATTAGAAAATCGCCCAAAATTCCCAAACCTGTCCGTCTGGCGCGATCTCACATAGCCCATGCTGTTCATTAGACAACAGAGCACCCGCATGATGAAAGTGACGACAATCCGCCCGGCAGTTTTGGAGGAGATACGACAAATTATGCGCAGGCGTTAACAGAAATTATATATATATATATATATATATATATATATATATATATATATATATATATATACATACACACACACACACACACACACACACGATAATCAGACACAGGTGGAGGCCATTCAGCCCTTTATGCCTGTGCGAACACCATACTAATTTATCAACACAATATCCAAAGAAGAAAATGCAAATTATTATTACAGCGCGTGCGCTGTATACAATTGCACCGACTTTGATATGTCCCCGGTGTCCCCCCCCCCCTCCACGTGCCTCAAGTGAGCCAATGATGGCCGTCCGGTCGATGGCAGTGCGTAACCTAGACGGAAATGTCGACAATTGACGGAAATAGCCGAGTATTTCAATGGAAATTTGTGAAACTAATGTGTTATATATGTGAAAACCATTGAATTTATTGCTTGACGGAAAAAAAAAACAACCAAGAAACGCTCCCCTCATGTACGAACGAACGTAAGACGTTATTTCCGCCCACCATGGCATTTCGCGTCGAACGCTGAAAGCTAAGTTCTTCTTATGCCATCATTCTCTTGAATATCAGCCATAATCAAGTGTTTTGTCATGCATTAGTAGTTGAAATTTACTTACAATTATGGCAGATATTGGTGGCAAAGTGATAAGTGGTTCTTTCAATATCATTAGTGTACTCATTTACTTCACCACACGTGCTGTATTGAAGGATTTCACTTGTTATTATTATTTTTAATCGATTTATTTTGAGTTTTTGTATAGATTTTTTTCTTCCCCTCAGGGCAGGGGGCATGGGCTTGGTTAAAACCACACATCAACCACACAACACCCCTTGACGAGATCCCCATGCACATGCACACAATCTCCCATCAATGTTCAAACTACCTGGAAGTCCTGCCAATATCCCTACACCCCTCTATCTCCATAACTTCCAGGTACCCATCTAATTCTAATTTAAACTTACTTGCTGTTTCTGCTGCCACAACCTTTCCAGGGAGGCCATTCCATGCCTTAATAACTACTCTTTGAGTGAAAGTCCCCTGTCTTACTACTGTCTTAACTCACCTCTTTGTTACTTTCAGGCGTTGAAAAAAAAAAATATATATATATATATATATATACACACAGTGCGTAGAGAAAGTCTACACCCCCTCTCAAAATTTTCACCTTTTGATGCTTTATAGGCTGGAGAATTAAATTTCATGAAATCAGAGTTTTTCCATCTTTACTTATACATCGTAACACACAACTTCCAAATGAAAAACAAATTCTACAAATTTCAGAAAATTAATTAAAGATACAAAACTGGAATATCTTGGTTGGATAATTCCCCCCCCCGCCCCCCCCCCCCGAGATATTTGGTGGAAGCACCTTTGACAGCAATTAATGTAATTTAATTTCAGGCTATAAGCAACAAAAGGTGAAAATTTTGAAAGGGGATGTACAAGGGCGTAGCCAGAGGTCCAAAAGCGATGAGGCGAAAAGAGGTGAACTGTCCTATTTAGGTATTGTGATAGGAGTGGAGATAAGAGTATTCAGAGCACTGCCGGGTAGCTTTGATAGTTTACTCCCCAGGGAGCTCAGATTGCCAGAGGGCTCAGGCCAGATCATATTTCAGGAAATGAGCGACGAGGCAACTGCCTCGTCTGCCTCAGCCTGGCTACGCCCTTGATGTAGACTTTCTATCAGCACTGTACACGTACACGTACACGTACACACACACACACACACACACACACACACACACACACACACACACACACACACACACACACACACACACACACACACACACACACACACACCTGTGCAAAAGTTTAGGTTATTCCAATAATATTCATACTTTTTTTTTGTTTATTCTTGAAAATTAACAGCCTCTATAAATGCGTGTGAAACAAACTGCTGAAGTAAATAACAAGAAAAAGTCATTTTATAGAATCAGTCAATAATTTGTGCATCTGCCCTTTGCCTTCTTGAGTGCCATCACTCTTATACCCATGGTTTCTGGATACAACTGAAGTACAGGGTGTTCCAAAAGGACCCAGACAACTTTGGTTGTTAAAATATGTAGTTCCACAAATGATACAATACCCTTTGATTTATATGATACAGAAACTCAAATAGTTTTGTGCACACCATTAATACACTTCAATGTGAGCTCCGTTTGTCACAGCCAGGACAGCAAGGTAGTACATGAGTTCTTGCCATGTTTGGCTCAGCATGTTTGCGTCTAACAGTGTGCATGCAGCTGTGATCCGAGAACAAAGATTCTGCATCTTTGCCACCTTGGTGTTGTTGACATCTATTAAAAACCCCCACAGAAAAAAAAATCAAGGGGGGTTATGTCTGGTGATCATGGGAGCCAGGCGGTTGGTCCATCTCATCCAATCCAGTGACCTGGAAATCTTTCATTCAGGATGGCTTGAATGACTAAGACCCAATAAGGGGGAGCGTTGTCCTGTTGAAAAATATCAGGTTGTTGGTCTTCAACCTGTGGGAAGGCGAATCCTTCCAATATGTTCATGTAAATTGTTGAGGTCACCGTTGAGGTCAAGAAAAATGGACCCACCAAGTGGTCATGGAGAAGGCCACACCACACATTAACCTTGGGACTGTCATGTATGTGTTCAATGACCATGTGGGGGTTTTCAGAGCCCCAGATCCTCAAATTGTGCCAGTTGACCTTCCCCAATCCATGAAAGCAAGCTTCATCTGTAAACATGACCTTTTCAGGTTATCTTCGTCATCCTCGAGGTGACTGAGCATTTCCAAGGAAAATGCCTTGTGTTTGGTTCCTTCATTTAGTTTGAGTTCCTGCAGAATTTGCACCTTATCAGCATAAAGCTTCAGTCTTTTATTCAAAATCCTGTGTGCAGTGGTGGTTTGTAGTCCAAGTTCTCTGGATACATGTCGGATTTATTTTCTGGGACTTTGTTGAAATGATTCACACACTCGTTCAACGTCTGCTGCACTTGTGTTTAATCGACCCGTTCCTTTTTGTTTCTGACAACTTCCAGTCTCCTTGAACCCCTTGTACCACTCTCTGATACTCGTCCATGATGGTAGATTCCTTCCATACCTTGTGCAGAAATTACGTTGAACTTGTGTGTCTGATCTCGTCTCGATGAACCATTCGACGCACTGAGCTTTCTCCTGTGGAGTCACCATTTTCTTTTACATTAAACCACCAGACCTGAAAAAAAGAAAACTTTGAGTTTCTGCATCATATCAAACCAAAGGGTATTGTTGTATCATTTGTAATACTAAATATATATTAACAACCAAAGTTGTCCAGGTCATTTTGGAACACCCTATACTCTTACAGGAATATTGCACCAAATATCCTGTAGTCCCTTCCACAGTTCTGCAGGATTAGTTGGGTTCAGCTTGTTGGACAGGGGTTACGTTTTCACCTCCATCTGTCTGTTTGTCTGCCTGTTTGTCTGTTTGTGAACAGGATATAATCAAAACGTTATGGATGGAATCGGACCAAACTTGGTGAACTGGTTGGGTCTGTGACAAGGCAGAATTTATTTGATTTCGATGAAGATCCAGATCTGGATTATGAAATTTTAAAAAGTGATTCTTCACCATTGAGAGATTTGGCGAAAAACAATATAAAGCACGTGATTTCAAAAAGGTTTGGACGTATTATTGCAAAACTTGGTGGATGAGTTGGGGAGATGACAAGCACAAACTGTTTAGATTTTGGTTCAGGTCTGGATGCAGATCTGGCCTATTGGTGGGATTCAAAACATAAACTGCTCAGCCTGGTGGGGGCATGTGCTCTACTGAGTGCAGTTCTAGTTGATATTGTGACAGGGTGAGACTGTTATATTTACTTGGATTAATAGACTCGTTTCATTTTCCACACCAAAGTATAATCAATTCCAGATTCCACAGAGTAAAAAAGTTGCTCTCTGCCAGCGAGTAAGATGAACTAATGTGGAGCCATCAGCAAAAAGGAGTAGAGGGTTTTCTGAAGCATCAGATAGGTCATTTATGTACTGTATATGACAAATAAGACGGGGACCAAGACACTGCCTTGGCTTGGGGCTATCCAGTCTCCAGTGGGAGAGGAGAGAAAAGAGTTGCATTGATAGCAATGCGTTGACTTCTCGAGTCGAGAGAGAGAGAGAGAGAGAGAGAGAGAGAGAGAGAGAGAGAGAGAGAGAGAGAGAGAGAGAGAGAGAGAGAGAGAGAGAGAAAAAGAGAGAGAGAGAGAGAGAGAGATAGTCTGGTGCCAAGGCAGCTTTATATGCCACTGTTAAGGAGTTATAAGGCAAACTCAGTGACAAGGCTAATTTATGACCCCCCCCCCTCCCACCCCACAATTAACCCTTTTAAAATGAAATTTTGAGGATGGCTGTGACACATCTGTAATGTAGAAGTTGATCTCAAATATACAACACCTGAAATTCCATGCCTTTTGACGACTGCAAGGGCTGTACTTTGATCATTTGACCTCAAAATGACCCATGTAAGATGTGGAGTAGAAGACAGCTTAAACAAGCAAGAATGACCAACATGAGGTTAAATTCCTGTGAGAAGAAGTTGAAGGTAAAATTACATCATCAGTTTCAGAGAAGTTTATAATGTTAGCATGCTGATAGATGAGATGCCACAGCTTTTTGGAACAGCTCCAGCTTCATTAAAAAAAAATTGCTGACACATTTCAGTCTTGATGTTCCGTTGGTGCATGATAATGCAATTCATCAGAAACAGCGGAAGGTCATTTTACTTCTTTTTTTTCTTCACTCATTACTCATCAGTTGTTTCGTACATTACAACTCCATCTCAAGCCTGGTGTTGGCTGAGTGGTTAGGGTGGCGGCTTGGGATCCGAGAGTCCTGAGTTCAAGCCCCATTGGCCGCTGAATTAAAAATACACCAGGAAGTTGACTCAGCCTGTCATCCTTCCGAGGTCGGCGAAATGAGCACCAGAGTACTGGTAAGGGGGACACTGCATCAGCGGCATAGCTGCGTCCCAACCAATGATGCAACCAGCAGCCACAGGCTGCACTCGATAGAGAGAGAGCTCCATCTCAAATAGAAATGAATCAGATTGAAGAACATGCAATTGAAGTATGCACAAATGCACAAGGCATCCAGAAATAGTGAGTGTTTTTCATGGTCAAAAACACACTGCCTTATATTCTTCGAAATGTGGCACAGTCCTGGCATTGACTCCCCTGATTATTCTTTACCCTGCATGTTGTACACCCAATTATTCGTCATGCTGCTGTTATTCCGACCATACAATGTAACCACCTGCATATATTGATTGGTCACATGCAAAACATGAAATGTGGAAATCGGAACATGAGCTGAAATAATTTATACCTCTCCGTAAAATGCACATTCGAAGCCATCATGTATGAAGAACTTACTATGCTTTTAATTGTGCTTCTCAGCATCACTTCCACCATCATTACTCCAGCACACCCACTGAGCCAATGATTAGCTGACTCCAATAACATGGCTACAAGCCTTCCTTTATGCCAGACGCACAAGCTCATATCTAATAGATAGTATTGCCAGCGCTCTCCCCCCTCACCTCCTCCCCCCCCCAAACATCATGCAATTAGTTTATTATGTGAATTCTTACCTTTAGTGCCAAAGAATCAACAATTTTAAAACCTGAGGTGGGTCTCACGGTTCTCACTTAATTTTTATTTTCACATCAAAATGCAAGTTTGGATTTGCAATAACGGGTCTAAATATTGTCCATACTTGAAAATGATAATGTCTGATCAATTTGAACATTGCAGAAGTAAAACTTTGTCCACTAACTTGTTATTTTACAATCACATGATGCAATCATTATCAATTACAATTTAGACATTGCAATTTTAGAAAGCGTCGTTACAAAAAAAATAAAACCCAACAGTTAAAACAAATCTGAAGGAAGTAATAAAGGAGCAAAACAAAATCAAGTCACAAGCCAATGCTTCATGCAAGAAAGCCATGGAAACTAACCCTTACAAGGCAAGTAGGTAGTCGACGTGACCCAAAAACCTATCCGTAATGCACACGATATAAAGCACAATATGTCAAAAAGTTATGGACGGATTCGGATGAAACTTGTTGGACAGGTTGGGTGTGTGAAAGGGCGAATCAATTCCATTTTGGTGAAGATCCAAATCCGGATCTGGACACGAGAATTTATTTAATGTCAAAAAAAGTGATTCTACACCATTGAGAGATGGAGCCAAAAACGATATATAGCACAATATCTCATAAAGTTGTGGACGAGTTATGACAAAACGAGTTTTGACAAAACTAGGTGAATGATTGGTTAGGTGACAAGAACAAGCAGATTCGATTTTGGTTCAGGTCCGCATCCAGATCCGGCCGATCAGTAGGATACAAAATGTGAACTGTTCAGCCTGGTGGAGGTATGCACTCGACTGAGTGCCCTTCTCGTTGCTATCTGTTGTGCTTTAACGAGACCGACAGGATGGCATACAGATAGCACAATGTATGGCACACTTACCTTTGAGCAGTCGAGTCTGGGTTTGATTCTCGACTTGATGATAAACCCGAAGTTGGACTGGTGCTTCATAGCTATTTCATCAATAAGTATGCCATACATCAGAAGGGACATGAAGCTGGGGACTAATCAGCTCGCATCGATTAGTGATGAACAATAAAGACCACCTCGCAATGGCATCCCTTCTCTTGATGAAGTCAGTGGGTTATCTTTGGCATGCTGGCCAAATTCAAATTGTTGGCTATGTAAGCTCTCGTAAAATTTCTGGACTGCCCAGCCAGTTCACGTGATTTAGCCCAATAATATTACTCTCTGAAATGCTGCCCCCCCCCCGCTTCATGGGATGTGGGTACAAAGGGAAGAATAACGTGTGTGGGGAACAGGGCAGTTGTTAAAATGCAAGGCTTTAACATGGACTGTGTGCTCTCATTTCCTGTGCAACTGTGAGGATGTCACTTCCTGTAGTTCGCAAGAAGCTCTGTAAGCTCGACCAAAACAAAAGAAGTGTTTTTTGTATGTTGTTTTGCATATTTTGTTGTCATGATTTGTGTGAGGGGCTGCGGGACTGTATTTATAAAGCTGTAGTTGTGTTCATAACAGTTTAATAAAAGGTGCAAGGGGAGGCCTCGTGTTAAGTTTCGCGTTTAAGTCAGTTGGGGCCTTGGGAGTATGGGGTGAAAAAGGGTAAAAATAGAGACCAAAGGACAAAGGAAGAGGAGTTCATAAAATGTGATAGATGCTTAATGTGGGCCATATCAACAATAGGAGATGCAGAGGGTTCTTGCTGTTCTCAGAAGTATGAGGAAATAGCCCACTTGAGGATGGTTATCACTAGGTTGAAGGAACGGATGGAAATTTACAGCAAGTAGCAGAATGTGAGAAATTTGTAGATAATAGTTGGTTATGGTTGTGGAGTGAGGTTGCTGAGGATATTGCAAGTGGTGACGGTGCAGCAGGAGCAGGCAGTGGTGATGGTGCAGCGGGTGCAGGCAGTGGTGAAGGTGCAGTAATAGAGATAGGTGGAAATGAGGTATAGGAGACAGTTTTTGTGGGTGATGAGACAATTAAATATGTAGATTCTTCATTCTGCAGGAAAGATTGTAGACAAAGAATTCTGTGCAGTTTTGAAGGAACAGGAGTTCAGGACATTGAAGGAAGGGGAAACGATAATGTTTCGGGTCACGGCAGGAAGAAGTTGGTTGTGGTACACCTAGGAGCGAATGATATAGCGAAAGTTTACGAAGAGGAATTGAAAAATAGATACAGAATATTGGGAAACCAGCTGAAAGTAAAGAGTTTTGAGGTAATGTTTTCTGGGATTCTCCCAAAATTAGGAAATTATATAGAAATTACGAGCAGAACGATAGATATCAACCAATGGCTGGAAGAATGGTGTAGGGAGGAATGTTTTGCATTTAAGAAGCAGTGGGAATCATTTAGGGGACAAAGGGAGTGTTTCCGGAATGATGGCCGTATGTTAAATAGAAAGGGGGCAGCAAGGTTTACAGTGAGAATTGAGGAAGTAATTCAAGCTTTTTTAGGTCAACGGAGGGTGGAGAAGCTATTAAGGAAGGAACGGATGATGTAATTGTGATGAGTAAGGCCAGGCAAGAAAATAGAATTTCAGGAAGGGAAAAGTTAAACATATTCTATAACAATGCCAGGAGTTTAAATAATAAGATGGAAGATCTTGAAGCCAAAGTAGATAGAGCTATATCAAAAAAAGTGTATCAGTTGATCGGCCAGATATAAAAATTTTTTTAAAAAAACGGAAGGAAGCCCTTCTTATTCGTTGTTATTTATTTTTTTCAAAATTGCTGCTGGCTTTTATATTCAAGATGGCCGCAAGATTTTTAGTTCAAAATGGCCACTGACATTTCCATTCAAGGACCCTTCATGTTTAACGCACAGAATCATTTTAAAAATAAATAAATTGAAAATAATCACACATCATCCACATATCTCCATCTACTTTTTTCTTTGGTTTTATAGTTGTCTCGTGTGTTGCCAATTGAATTCACTAAAAAAAATGTTCTGATTCTATTTATTGTTCTTACCAGCAAAACTATATCATCATTACAGTCATGTGTCAGATATGTCAGTTTTCTTCCCCCAAAGAAATATCATGACATAGGTCATATACCCGACACGTCACCAACACACTCACAATGCCTATTAAAAATTGGAATGTACTCAAATAAACAGGGACGAAGGCTCTGAAGTGGGAACAATAGGTTTAATCCAGACACTGGCACAACACAGCACAGCACAGCACTGTAACATGGGTGGGTCACATGACTCTGCTTAACCACGCCCTTGTGCACCTATGTATGCATGCATTAGCATAATCTTCTGATAAATCTCATCTCCTCCCCACCCGCCCCCCCAACACCATTTTATTTTTTCACAAATCAAGACGCTCAGGAGGTTTACAGACACGACCTGATCTTCTAAGGGCTACTGGAGGGCTGTCCTTGCTTGCGACTGCTGTGTGCTTCTCAATAAGAGGAACAGGGTCGGGAAGGAGCTCAGGTACATTGATGGGTGAAAAGCTTTTAGAAGGAAACACCTCAGGTTCAAACGCAGATGGTGTTAACACAGAAGTGGGTGGCAAAGGCACTTGAGCCTCGGGAAGGAGCTCAGGTACATTGATGGGTGAAAAGCTTTTATAAGGAAACACCTCAGGTTCAAACGCAGGTGGTGTTAATACAGAAGTGGGTGGCAAAGGCACTTGAGCCGGTTCAATGTTTGGCTCCCCATCACACAACTTCACAGGAAACATCATTTCACCAATGTTGTCGATAATGATGATAATGATAATTTCACCAATGTTGTCGATAACCACTTGGTTCCACATCCGGAGTTCAACACGTATTCAGAATCATTGATTTGGAAGATGCGGTATACACAAGTTTGGTTGTGAATACGTTTCTGTTGATACTTGTTATTCTGGACCTAACCGTTACGTCCAGGTGCACTAATGATCACCGTGATGATAATTCATGACCCATCAGAAGCTTGGCAGGTGAGCGACTGGTGATTTGATGTGGTCTGGTGCAGTCGCTGAGCAACGCACAAGCTAGATGAGATTGAATGGAACCTTCGTTGATACAGCTTAGACCATTCTTGATGATCTGAACACCACGTTCAGCTTGACCAATACTGGCAGGTTTGTAGGGGGCACATATATAGTTCTTAATGCCATTCATTTTACGAAAGTTCTGAAACTCTGAACTCGTAAATGACGATCCATTATCTGATGGAAGGGTCCGGAATACCATGTTGTGCAAACATGGTATGTAGAGCTTCAATTGTTACAGCATAGGATGAGGATGGCACCACGAGAGCTTCAATCCATTTGGAGTGGCATCAACTACGACAAGGAAAAGCTTCCCTTGAAACGGACCAGCAAGGCCGATGTGCAGTCTGGACCATGGTTTTGATGGCCACGACCACATGGCCAATGTAGACTGTGGTGGTGTCTTGGCATGAGCTTCACAGTTATAACAATGGCGTGCACTGGACTCAATGTCACTATCCAAATAGGCCACCAAACATGAGCTCGGGCAATAACCTTCATGGTGACTATGCCTGGATGAGCATTGTTTCTCATCTATGACTATCCCTGGAGTTCCCGAGTAATTTTCCTGCAGAGTTTAGGTGGAATTATCATTCAGCTACCCCAAAGCAGGCAGTCTGCATCAATCGAGAGCCCATCCTTCTGCAAGAGGTATGGTTTCTCCCCTTCCGGTGGTGATGCCCAATCACCTGACATCACACAGCATCTAATTTGTGACAAATCTGGATTGCTATTGGTAGCACAAGCAATCTGCTTAGCAGTTCTGGGCACTTCATTGTGAATGACGTCAGCCACGAGATGGATAATACAGCCGGATTGTGGAGGTTCTGGAAAAGTTATGGGAAGCGGCAAGCGACTGAGCGCATCAGCACAGTATATTTCCTTACCCGGGCGGTAAACAATGAAGAGTCACAGCCGGCAAGGGTCAATGCCCAATGTTGTACACGACCTGATGATGTGGGCAGAATGGCTCTGGTTTCTCCCAGGAGAACTAACAAAGGCTTGTGATCAGTCCCAATGGTATTATGTTTTCCAAAGATATATTGGTGCATCTTCAAGGTGCACCAGACATACGCTAACGCCTCTCGTTCTACTTGAGCATAGCGACATTCAGTGTCAGATAGCGTTCGTGATGCATACGCAACAGGCTGGAGATTACCGGTTCCATTTGATTGCAACAATGCACACCCGATGCCATATGAAGAGCTATCACAACTAAGAATAAGTTCCTTAGATGGGTCATAATGGACACAGTTAAAAACAAATATATTTAAACGTATGGCAACATATAAAAATAGCTCCACAAAGCGGGCGTAACCCCTCAGCCCATGCATTGTAAAAGGAAGCAGTGATATCACGATGATGCAGTCAGTTAGAGCACGTTGGACGTCATATCGAAAATCAATCAGACTTCAAGATGGCTACCGTGGCGGCTAGTGAAAATCACAGCGCGCCCATTTTCGAAAGGAACCTTCTTCTACTCAACCCCAACACACCCTGCAAAAATGGATTTAATCGTACAAGGCGTTCTCCTCGAAATCAACGGAAACCAATTTCAAGATAGCTGCCATGGAGGCCACATTGAAAATCGCAGCGTGCCTATTTTCGAAAGGAACCTTCCTCTACTCAACCCAACATACCCTGCAAAAATGGATTTAATTGGATAAGGCGTTCTCCTCAAAATTGATGGAAACCAAAAGTTGACGGACGCCCGAACACCGAAGTATGAACTTTGACCTCTGTGACCTTGAAAAGTAGGTCAAATCAAAAACCCGGGTTATATATATATCATGTATCCTCATCAGATATACCTGTGATAAAAATTTGGCGATGATCCAGCCATTCGTTCAGGAGAAATAGCCATTTCTAGGTTTTCAGTTTTGGCCCTGTGGTGGCCTAGCCGAGAATTAAATTGCGCTCATTAGCGAAAGGAACCTTCCTCAACACAGCCCCAACACACTGCAAAAATGGATTTAATCGGACAAGGCGTTCTCCTCGAAATCGACGGAAACCAATTTCAAGATGGCTGCCATGGAGGCCACATTGAAAATCGCAGCATGCCCATTTTCGAAAGGAACCTTTCTCTACTCAACTCCAACATCCCCTGCAAAAATGGATTTAATCGGACAAGGCGTTCTCCTCAAAATCGACGGAAACCAATTTCAAGATGGCTACCATGGAGGCCACATTGAAAATCGCAGCGCGCCCATTTTCGAAAGGAACCTTCCTCTACCCAGCCCCAATAGACACTGCAAAAATGGATTTAATCGGACAAGGCGTTCTCTTCAAAATCGACGGAAACCAATTTCAAGATGGCTGCCATGGAGGCCACATTGAAAATCGCAGTGCGCCCATTTTCGAAAGGAACCTTCCTCTCCCTCTACTCAAGGAGCAAATGTGTAGAGTGCAGAGTAAATACATTCCAATGAGGTGTAAAACTAGAAGCAGAAAGAGGCCAGGTGGTTGAGCAGTGAGATAAGGAATGCTATTAAGGAGAAACAAAAGGCATTTATTAGGTTTAAAATAACAGGATTGGAGTTAGCATTATATCGCTATCGGAGTTAACAGAGGCAAGTGAAGAAAATAACTCAACAAGCCAAAAGAGAGTATGAGAAGGACATGGCTAAAAATATTAAATATAATAGCAAGGCTTTCTTTAAGTATATCAGGGGAAAAGAACAGGTTAGGACCAGTGTGGGTCCATTGAGGAATAGCACCAGGAGAGTGGTGAGTGATGAAGGTGAGATGGCAGGCTTATTAAACAGGTATTTTGCTTCAACTTTTACACAAGAACAGTCAGAAGAGTTGCCAATAGCTGAGAGTGTCTATCAGGGTGGTGAGGAAGGGCTTTTACAGAAGATCCAGGTTGGAGTGGAGGAAGTGAAGTAATAGTTAGGAAATCTCAGAGTAGATAAGGCTCCGAGTCCAGATAATATGCACCCAAGAGAATTAATTGATGGAGGTGGCTGAGCAGGTAAGCGAGATGTTAACAGATATTTTCAATAGTTTTCTGGAGTCAGGACAGGTACCGGAGGATGGGAGAGCAGCAAATGAAACACCATTATTTAAGAAAGAATCCAGGGAAGAATTAGGAAACTCTATACCTGTTAGTTTGACTTCACTTGTGGGGAAGGTGTTGGAGACATTTATTAAAGACCGGATGAGGAACCATTTGAGCAAATACAAACTAATTAAAGGTAGTCAGCATGGGTTTACCAAAGGTAGTTCCTGTTTAACAAATCTTTTAGAGTTCTATGAAGCAGTGTCTGATTGGGTGGATGATGGAAAGGTAGTGGATATAGTATATCTAGACTTTAAGAAGGCATTTGATAAGGTACTACATCAAAGGTTGTTAGCCAAAGTGAGGGCTTGTGGAGTGGCTGGTCAGGTAGCTAATTGGATTGTAAACTGGCTTAGTGGTAGGAAGCAAAGAGTGGCTGTGAGTGGGAGGATGTCTTGCTGGGAGGATGTAAGTAGCAGGGTACCTCAGGGATCAGGGCTCGGACCATTACTATTCATAATTTCCATCAACGATTTGCATAATAGGGTAAAGAGTAAGCTTTCCAAATTTGCAGATGACAGAAAGCTTGGAGGTGAGGTGGATAGCAGAAGAGGGGGTGGTGATCAGATTCAGGAAATTATTGATACTTGCATAGATTGGGCAAAAGATTGGCAGATGGAATTTAACCTGAGCAAGTGGAAGGTGTTGGGGATGGGAAAGAACAATGAAAATAGAGGTTACAGGATGCAAGGGGTAATTTTGGAGCGTGTCACACAGGAGAAGGATCTGGGGGTGGTAATGGATATGGGAGGTAAGCAGGCAGCACAGTGCCAGGCAGTTATTGGTAAAGCAAATAGGGTTTTAGGTTGTATTCGGAGGGGGATCATTTATAAATCAAAAGAGGTGGTGTTAACATTGTACAGGAATTTAGTGACGGCCACATTTAGAATATTGTGTGCAGTTTTGGTCATCACAACTCAGGAAGGATGTAGATTCCATGGAGAGGGTTCAGCACAGGGCGACTAGATTGATTCCGAGCCCAACTAGACTCAGCTATGATGAGCGGCTGAAGGAGACAGGGCTTTATTCACTAGAAAGGAGGCGGTTACGAGGAGATATGATGGAAATGTTAAAGATAATGAAAGGTAGAGATAAAATAAGTGCAGATGCATTATTCAACAGTAGAGAGTGACAGGACCAGGGTCCATAGCCTGAGTAAAGAAGAGGAGAGTTAAGATGGTAGCAAGGCAGGGGACTTTTACTCAGAGTTGTTAATGCATGGAATTGCCTCCCTGGAAAGATGGTGGCAGCAGAAACAGCAGATAAGTTTAGATTCGAATAGATAGGTAGCTGGAAGTTATAGAGATAGAGGGGTATGGGGATGTTGATAGGACTTTCCGGTAGTTTGAGCATTGATGGGTGATTATGTGCATGTGTACAGAGTACTGTTGGTGGGGGTCTTGTCAAGGGGGTTGTGTGGTTGATGTTGCGTGACTTTTACCCAAGCCCATGCCCCCTCCCCTTAGGGAAAAAACTACAAAAACCACAAAAACTACAAAAAAAACCCCACAAGCAGCAATTATTTAAAAAAACAAACAAAACATTTTGCATTTTATTATTTTGATCCAGTGTTGATAAATTGGTGTGGTGTTGATGTGGCACAGGCATGATGGGCTGAATGGCCTCCACCTGTGTCTAATTTCCTTGTGTTTAGAATAATTCATTTTGGCCTGTCATTGGGAATTCACGTCTTGGCTTCGATTGTCCTGTTTTTTATATGCCGTGGGGAGGCAATGTTATGTGTGGTAGTGATTAGCTAGAACAAGGGTGTCGCTTGATCTGTTGACCCTGTCTGAACCCGTAAAGGACAGGCAAGAAAGGTGAAGGGACCCCCGGTAGAGTAATTATGAGGTCACCCAGCACATGACACAAAGTTTACTCCTTTTTCCCCAACCCCTCTGATATCGGTACAAGCCGAGGAACACGACCTCACTGCTGATGGCATCAATGTCATTACCTGGGGAAGGGCCCTGGGGAAGACGGTACCACTGCTACAATAATGCGGCATGTTATTGGCCGGACCTGCTGCAAGAACTAGTGCCGCAATTGGCTGGAGCTGATGGCAGTTTAAGCAGTTTATTGGGCCGGCAGCATGGAGGCCATCCCGGAGCCTGTGCTACGTCACATGAGAGACAACAGCAATTTGAATGGGAACTATTTAATCATGCGAGAAGTGCCATTTTCCTCTCCATCCCTGGGGATGCCACTTGGCATAAGCACTCTCTTTCACATGGGACCTATATTGGTGTAAAGCTCTTCCTTCTTATGTTGGGGACAGGAAGCTTATGTTGGGGACATTTCTTTGTGCCAGTATGGATCTGCTCTACACCCTGTCGCTGGTGTATTTCTCCCATTTTCTAATGTTCTTTTTGTTCTGTGTCCAATTCCATTCTGTGTTTTAGCTCTTTCACGAGCCTTGACTTTGTATACAAAAAAATGTGTATACATCAGGCAGAAAAAGCAGCAGGGATGGCAAGAAAAGACAGATCATTGGGAGTTATCTTCTTCTTATTATTATTTAATGGCCACAATTATTTCCACGTCCTTGTGGGGTTGGCCGGTGGAAGCTTGGCTCAAGTCTTTCACAAATCAGTTGGCCAGACCTAACGTTCGACAAAGATTAAGGCAGGAATTTGCAATTTGGCCATGGTGCTGGTGATAGCTTGCCTACTTTCGCGAAGGACACCGTGGGATCGTTAACATCCACCAACTAATGCCGGCAGAGGGGACACCTGTTTAACATTCATCTTGTGCACAGCACCACATTGATGAAATACCCTGCTTTGGAAACAACGGAATGACAGTCTGTAGATGTGCTGAGATTCAAATGCAGGCTACACAGTTTAGAGGCGAATCATTGGTGGGTGAATATGTGAGATATACGATGTACCGTGTCTCTGTACAGGTATGTGTGCTAACATAATCCTGTGTACACAGAATTTATAACACTTCACTCCACGTCTCATAAATTAACATGCAGTCCACTGTACTCGTGCAGGATATCATACAAGGTATAAAGCAGAATCTGTTTAGGTAGCAATTTAATGTTTAACTCTATAGGAAGTAGGCCTATCGAATAGTTCGACAACAGAGGGCAGCAGGTTCACAGACTGACAGCGAATGAAAGGGGAAAAGGGAGACAAATACATTGCATGTGAGTGTATGAGAGTGAGAACAAGAGTGGAATATTATTAGTTATCTTTAAATAAATACCAAATTTTGATGAGCCTTGCAGCTGTGAAACAGGATAATTTATTTTGTGAAACTTAGTGATTAGGTGATCTCTTCAAAACAAGACTTGCTTTCTGTAAAAAAAAAAAAAATGAATAAATAAAAATGCCCACGTGACTGGTTTCTCGTGGAACTGCACAATTCCGATTCTTGGCGACAGAAATAAGCTACTAATAGCAGGGCAGAGGAGTGCAGCAACAAACACGCTGAGAAGGAAGCAATTACTCTACAATGCAAAGACGATGCACAGCGAGAGGAGTCTCATGGCACGCGGGAGCTGTTTGACAAAAAGGGGGAAAAAAGTCAATCGCATCCCACAGCCATCACATCTGCAAGGTGGCATTTCATCCACATCTAATGAGCATCTGGCCTGTTCCGCTGAGGGTCACTGCAAAGATATATGGGAACAGGCAGCCGTTCTGTTCTGGGGGTACATCCTTTATACCTTCGTGCTAATGCAACATGCCCTTGGGTGCCAACGCATAGCAGTTGAAGTATAGCATTTTCTTTGCCTTCCGCAAAAAGCTTCCGTGGAAAAGCTTCCGTCGACTGACATCGTTATTAGAGTGTTGCATATGGAACAGTGATCAATGTACATGCAAACCACTGTGCGACAATGGTCGAAAACAAGCTGCAACCTCTTGCTATCGTGGGTTTACAGAAGAAAATAATGAATTGTAACAATAGCTATTTGATACCCAGGTATCTTGGACTCACAGATATTAGATCTTATAAAGTTTTCTGTGACAGATATTTATGAAGTTAATGCAAAACACCAGACTAATATCAACGGCTCTAGACTCGTGTATGATGTGTTTTTAGAATTAAAATTACTTGGTTTACAAAGGAATCATCTATTGCTTTGTTGGAACATCATATCCTCCAAGCTACAGTCCAATTTAGGGTTATCCCATGCTGAATGTAATTGTGAGGAATTTCACATGATAATTAAGACTAGTCGCTGCAATAAAAAGGTTATCGGTATAAACTGCATTCCATGAAAGCATATTCCAGATCTGGTGGAGAGTATGACCCAACTGGGCTGGAAAGGTATCTCGGAGGAAGCGTACTCACCCACCCCAACACCATATCCACCAACACATCCCTCAACTGGACAACAATGTTCCCAAGCTCATCTGTCTAGTTTGGATTTGATTCCTGACCCGAATACAAACTAATACTGGTGCTTCACATACAGGGTATTGCAACAATGAGTGTGGTCCTTAAGAGAGACATGTGGCTGGTTGTTCCACCTGTGAGCATTATTTGAGGATGTGAAAGACCACAACATGCATTTTCAAAGGTGCCATTAATTGTTCAGGTACCACAGCCAAATTCCAAGCTACAAGGAAGAGCAACGACAAACCACACAGTGCAGTATCTAGCTGGTCACCACTTCAACAGTGCCAATGATCAGAAAAGACCACGGGCATGAATGGAACAGATGACCCAACTCATTGATAGGTAATTGCAATCGGCTGGACTGACCAGGTGGACAAATGATTTTCTTCTGATGACACAACTGGTGAGGGGATTGGCAATGTCATATTGGTTCTTTTGTGGATGACAAAATCGTATTGTTGTCTTGTAAAAACCGGGAACCTCTACTTTATTCTCTCGAGTCATGAAAACGTTGAAAAGTAGGACAAGGGTGACTGGAAAATGAACACTGATATGGTATTTTCAAGACTCACTGAAATGGTATACAATAGTTTGCCTGTTCGGAATTCTACTGACCATCTGTCTCAAAATTGCTGCGACTTCAGGTTTGAACTCCGCATGCTTTGTTGGTCTGTCCATTATCAAATGATGATGTCCTTGTAATTAATGTAAAAAATAAAAATACACTTACGTCTCAATGTCCTTGCCAATGCAATTAACAACTGCCGAAGCAAAAAAAACACTGCAACTCTAAAATCGGTCTATGATTTTACTTTCAATTTCATCTTTATTATAACAGATATAATACTCTGCACTTTTCAGCAGTGATTGACTGTAATGTTTGCTTTGTTTTTTTTCATTGAAGAAAAGTGAGCAGCACTGCCATTGGGGTCAATCTCAAGTTGCACCGAATAATTTAAAAGTCAACCACAAAGCTTGAACAGGCATCCCGTGTATACCTGAACAGGCAAGACAGGTGCCCCCCTCCCCCCACCCCACCCCAACTACGGTCATTTGTGAGACAGCTGGATTCAACAATCTGAGAGCAACATGGTGATTCTCCTGAGAGAAGCTTATAATCGAAAATAATTACTACTGCTGCTATCAGACAAATTTAAAGTCACAACCTGTTAGATGGCAGTCTGGTGTCCTCATCACCTGTCGATCGATATACGCTACTATTTTAAAATCTGCAAGATACTACACATTGACTTCATTTATGTTCACAAAGCAAATTTGTAACAAATCAACGATCATTTCCCCATGATTGTGGCATGTGTTCCCCCCCCCCCTAATCAAGAAGCGACTTGTATAAGGATCTCCTCCACGAGCTTGAGACATTGCGGAAAATTATTGCTTTAGCAGTTAATTAGCACAGCAAACTGCAATCAAATGGTGAAAACAGGAGAATGGATGGTTTTGGCCTCATGATAGCCATGAATGCAGTTGCAATATTCATAAACATACAAACTATAACTTTGTTGATTTATATATTTAGAGGAAAGGAAACCTTTTTGTGGTTGATTACCAGTTGGAAAACAGATCATTTGTGAAGTGAAGGGGGGGGGGGGGACTTAGTGGCTTTAACCACCAACCAATTGTGATATACGATTGAGCATGTCGATGCAATTACTTGAAAGTCACAGTTGATGGGATAAACGATTACAAAATAAATGCATTACAAAGGATATAATTGAACTTGAAAACAATCAAGATTGTTACCATCACACTTGTATTTTCATCAGCATCATTTGCCCCTTCTTAAAACCTCACCCCAACACCACCTCAACCAAACAACAACATTCCCCATGTCATCTTATCCGAGCAACTATCCCACCAAATTTCCTCTTCACAAATCCAAACATCAAAACATTTGAAATTTATCCTCATATTCTCTTAATACTTTTAAGAGAAGAGGGGGGTGGGGGGTGGGGGGTTGATTAGGATTTCACAACTTACCTGTCTGACAAGCTTTCACGTGCAACACAAAAGTCATGGCTGGGCAAGTAAGCAGCCACCGTGCCACCTCCAAAGTAGGCCTTCTGAAGCAAGGACCAGCATGGCTGCCGCACGAGCAGTGCACCGAGGCCAGTGGGAAATCCAAATATTTTATAGAAGGAGATGGTCACCAGGTCTGCTGGATATTGTGCCAAATCGAGAGGTGAAGTTCCCACAAAGGAAGCTGCATCAAGCAGTACATGCCAACAGCCTGGTGGAAGGCCCCAGATAAATCTATTCTCTTGTACTGCTTGCACCCAATTCAATGGATATTTGCGACCTGTGAAATTACTTTGTGCTGGGAAGCAGAAGAGATGATGAGTGTTGCTGTTCCAGTTGATGCTTGTGGGTTCTTTACCCATCTCTTTTCTGAAGTATTCTCTGTTGGAAAGCATCTTTTGTCCATCATCACAGTGTGCTTTATCAGATGTTGCTGACAACAGTTCTTCATACGGAGTCATCTGGTCAGATATAAGCGCTTCAGAAATAGCCTGAGCAGGATGGGGATTTTGTTGGTTCAATAAATGTGATTGTACCACCCTCTCACCGATAGAAAGTTTTTCAATATCTTCTGGTCTTACAGGTATGCATGATGCACCAAAAGCAGTGGCTACAACCCGCATACCCACCACTGAAGTGTGATTGTCTGTGAGATAACAAAATACACTCTTTCCCTCAATGTGATCATGCAAAGCAATTCCTTCAGCCTCAGTCAGACACCAATCAAATGATATACTCTCCATATTTTCTTGTTTTTCATCTTTTGAAGATATGATCTTGTGTTTTACTTGTCCTGATGTCGGCTGGAGTACATCCAAGTTCTGGCCGATATCCCTCGTCCATGGGAAGGTCTCTGCCACCAACTTGAGGGCAGCTGTAGCACCTGATGTGAACACCACAGCATATTCCTCATTTGAGGTGTTGAAGTGCTGAAGAACTCTGAAACCAAACCATACGCAAAGATACTGTACATCAGAGGGATAATATCATGTTAGTAGGAATCCATAGATTTAAATATAAAAATTAAAATGACCTGGGATGAAACGTGTTTAATGTTTCTAGCATAAATTGTTCGGATAATTGTGTTCGGAAGGTTATGGTTTTCAGACTTTAATTAGTAATATGACCTGATGCACATACACATTTTGTTGCTTTTCTCATAGAACAAAATTGGTACATTAAAAGTACTAACTTTCAGCAAATTCAAATGAAACAGTAGAGCTGGCCTGACCTCTCTTTGTAAGATTGCATTTTAAAATGGAACCCTTTCACCCCTTTCACATTCCTTCATGACATTTGAATAGAAAAGCAGTTAAATTTAATTGGGATTTGTTTCCATCAAAGATCAAAATCAGAAGCAGACACAAGAGACAAAAAAAATTCAATGCAGGAGTCAAAGCTCATGGAGCAAAATGACAAATGACAACATGCTTTACAAAATGACAGAAGGTCAAAGAGGAATAGGTGAGACAAAAATTGCACGTACATACATTCTTGTATGTTTTTGATCAATTTCAGCCTGGTTATGATTCAAAGGGGTAAATTATGCAGACAGAGACATCAAATAACACGACATGTGACTCTTAACATGAGACATACACAGCAGTTAACCTTTGAGGAATGAACTTGGAACAAACTGGATACCGGTGACTCCATCTCATGACATTACTTTTCTCTCTGCAGTTAACGAGTATTTTAAAGATAAATATTTCCCTCCCACATGATATACCAGCCCATGGGGTTTATCCGTGTTCTGTCCTTGAAACAAGTTCTAATCTACCCTCGAAAAGTATAAATGACCAGGCATTGTGGTTAGATTATCTGCTCAGAGTTTGGAAGGTTTGTGCCTGATAATGATCCTGGTTGAGTCATCCCAAAGACTGCAAAAGTGGTTTTTGCCGTTTCCTCACTTAAGGCTCAATATTTAGGGGATAGAGCAAGGATGAACCCCATGGATTGGAATCCATTGGGAAGGGAGATTTATCCCTAAAAGTGCACCACTGATTGTGGAGATAAAAGCACGGCCGAAACCCAGTGTGTTCTGGGAAATAACTTCCAAGGTCATCAATGGCCATGTGTGTCTGAGGTAAAGTCCTGTGTTGTCTGCTACCTCTGTCTGCATGTGAATGTGTGATTTGTGTTTGTGAGAGCTCTTTCATGAGCTTTAGCAACTACAGGAAAAAATTAAATAATCCTCAGCGTCAAGCAACGAAACAGCGCACAGCATTTTGAAATTGAGTGGTCTGATTCAGCAATTAAGAGTCAGAATAAAACTGCTGATGTACCAGATATCACACCTACAGTGAATGCCTAGCCATGACACGATTGAGTTTGGATAGTGTCGTTTATCATTTTTACTTTACAGTACAGTATAAAGAATACACATGAATCTTTACAATTGTCTACCCATCTTTGTTCAATCTTGCTTTATGGATGCTCACTTATCCCATCTCTCCTTAAAATAGTCTGCATCCTTGATTTAAAAATAATCTAGAGTATTCGTAATAACGCGACTCTACAGCAGGCTGTTAGTGCAACGCACACCTGATGCGTCAGAAAGTGTTTCTGTGTCCCGCTCACGAACTCCCCCCCCACCCCCACCGCTCATTAACACACCCCAACCCCCATTTGGTCAGAGATTCCTCAAACAAAGGGTTGGCGGGGTGATTGCATTGCTTAACGAGCGAGATTTCTTTCAGCATGGTTATGATTCATGGGGGTAATGATGCATTACAAATGCCGTCCTGCTCAACTTTTATGTGGAAGTGAAATTTGGCGATTGTGCATTTGCGCACGTGCGCACACACACACACACACACACACACACACACACACACACACACACACACACACACACACACACACACACATACACACACACACACACACACACACACACACACACACACACACACACACACACACACACACACACACACACACACACATTTACGGAGATAACTAAACATCTTGCTCATTCGATATGTTGTGAAAATGTTTTATGATAACAATTTCTTCAGGAGAGATCATTGAAATGCTCCATGGGAAGCAAGCCACTTGTAATAATCCTTAATAAACCTGTCTCCGATTTGTTTTTTTCATCAGAGGCTCATCATGCAGAGTAAGAAAACAAAACCATAACCTTCTTCAATGTACACAAGCAAAACATCAACATGTCTTAGACTTGAACGATGAACAGCGAAAACACATGTTTTTCAAACTGTTCTTCATCACAAGCTTTACATTTTCAAAAGCTCTGCTCATTCTTCACACTTCCTTTGGCCAGGTGGGATTTACTTACAGCTATCACGCAAGTGTTACAAAGACAGAAAATGCAGCACCAGCGATCACACATTGTTATTGCCATGGTGTGTGCTGTACTAATCAGGCGATGAAGACTGCGGTAGTAAGATAAAATGCACCGGCGCAGAACAAAAAGGGCTTCTTCACGTGGTGGCCTGGCTGGTACTTTCATAGGCTCCCTACGGAACACTACATATTGTAGTGAAAGGACTATAACTGACATATGGCCAACCATATTATAACTATTATCAGCCCATCCACCACACAGCGGGAGACAGGGTTTTGCAATCGCTTGTGTGTCTCTGTTTGTCTGTCTGTCTGTCTGTCTGTCTGTCTGTCTGTCTGTCTGTCCAAGCCATAACTTTTTTTTTTAAAGCATTTGAGCTTTTGTCATCAAATTTTCAACAAACCTTTATTATGAGAATATGGATAGCGCCAATGAATACATTTTACTTTTTTTAGCTGCTGTTTTCGTCAAGTTTAGTTTAAGTTAAAAGTGGGAGCAGATGGGGCTTTGCATTTTGAGATGATTTTTTGCCTGTCCACCATGCGTGCAGTGGGAGACAAGGTTTTACAATAGCTTCCGTGTGTGTGTGTGTGTGTGTGTGTGTGTGTGCGCGTGTGTGTGTGTGTGTGTGTGTGTGTGCGCGTGTGTGTCGGTGTGTGTGTCGGTGTGTGTGTGTCGGTGTGTGTGTGTGTCAGTGTGTCTGTCCAGGCAATAACATTTTTACCATTTGAGCTTTTGTCATCAAAGTTCCAACAAATCCTCATTATGTGAATATGAAGAGCATTAATTAACTAGATATCTGCGATCACAAAGTGATCGCCATGGGTAAGCTTCCTCCAAATGGGAGAGGTTTACCTTTGGCGATCGCCCGTGACTTCCCCTTGGCCCATGAGACAATAATGGCCATATTTATTGTGGAACACCATATGGCTTTGATCTTCAATATTTCGGGAAAGAATGCAAATCAAGAAAATGTGTTCTCACCTATAGAATGGCCACAAAGTCCCAATGCACACAGTTTGAAATTAGAGTACATATGTATGCTTCCCTCCATTCTCCGCACAAATTTGAATTTTTCTCCATGTTCTTCTGGACATCTTCTTCCATGTTGAGGGTTGGAGGTCATAAAAGCAGCCCCTGACAGCTGTTTTGTGGTCTTCAACTGTTGTAAGGCAGAGATGAGAAATTTCCTCTTTCCCAATGCCCCAAAGTGAGTTGTCACATGTTGTTAAGTCCAGAATTCGAGGAGGCCGCACTATGTCAGATCCACGTACAATCCATCGTCCACTGAATTTGTCATCAAGATATTCTCCAAATGTGAGAGAGTAAAGTGTTGGTGCACCATCTTGTTGCAAGATAGCTGAAGATAGCTGATACTCAGCAGGACAGCTGAAGACAGCTGATTCTTAGCAGGATAGCTGAAGACAGCTGATTCTTAGCAGGATAGCTGAAGATAGCTGATTCTTAGCAGGACAGCTGAAGACAGCTGATTCTTAGCAGGATAGCTGAAGACAGCTGATTCTTCGCAGGATAGTTGAAGATAGATGATTCTTAGCAGGACAGCTGAAGACAGCTGATTCTTAGCAGGATAGCTGAAGACAGCTGATTCTTAGCAGGATAGCTGAAGATAGCTGATTCTTAGCAGGACAGCTGAAGACAGCTGATTCTTAGCAGGATAGCTGAAGACAGCTGATTCTTCGCAGGATCGCTGAATACAGCATGCATGCCTGGTGTTGGCTTCATGGTTAGGGTGATGGGCTTGGGATCCGAGGATCCTGAGTTCAAATCCCACACTTCTGTTGAATTAACACCAGGTGGGTTTGACTCTGCCTGTCATTGTTCAGAGGTCTGCAAAATGAGTGCCAGCATGCTGGAAAACTGTGTCAGAGTGGCAACCCGTCCGGGATTGTGTCCATTAGCCAAGGAGACTGCTTGGGCAGCACCAACGCTCTTACAGAGTATGGTCCCAATGTATGTACAGTGTATATATATATATATATATATATATATATATATATATATATATATATATATATATATATATATATATATATATATATATATATATATATCTTGTTGCAGTTCTCAGAACCACATGCGTCCAACAGATAGTGGTCCCAAGACAGTTATTCCATTAATGTATGTGTAGATAGTCCCTTCCCTTTTGTCTCGTGGGACAACAGGGGTGTGCATTGCGATGATCTCATAGCTAGGTTTGCTTACATCATTCCTTCTTCATTTCATTTCTAACTTCATTCCTACTCTTCATTTCTGATTATTCCTGAGGTAAATCTGAGGCACGTGTACCCTTCGCTGTGAAATGGGTCCTCAGCAAAGGGCCAGCAGGCATTACACCCACACCCTCGGTAGAAAACACAACCAGCAAAACGCACACACAGTGGTAGTTTCCGCCCAATGGACGGGAAATGCACTCAACACGACGCCCACGCTTTACAGAACACGTACCGAGGCCGATAATAGAAAGACAACACCCCGCCACATTGCGCGTGATATGGACAGCACGTACTTTTCAACCCATTTCTGGACTAATTATATCGATCGGGTTTCGCCCTGCGCACACGATAGCAGAATCGGGCGAACATGAGCGCTGGCCACGTGCGTAATGGCGGATCCACGTGCACTGTGCAGAACGTGCTCGAAGGCAGACCCGTGCACCGCTCACGACTTTGTTATCGTACAGAGCAGGGCATGAATTTGCCGCTCATGACTGTTAGCGTGCAGAGTGGGGCACGAATGGACACATCTTACTGTGTGTGCATGGGTTCGCCATAATATCTTACCTTCTCGTCTCTATGGCTAGCGAAGCTGAGATCGGGCAGAGGCATGTTGTGCAGCTCAGGCCACATGGCGCAAACGGAACGGGTGCATCGGTTAACGCTGGCCGGGGGCAACCGAGCAGGCATGCGGGACCGATGATGTCCTCAGCCGGTCATCAGGGCATGGCAAGTCAAGACATGGAGTTCGGTGTGGGCGATTCATATCATGGTGTGGGGTCGGAGCGGGACATCTTGGCGACGTGGAGTCACCTTTCCGGAAGTGGAATGTTGCTGCTTCCGGCCATCATGGTCAGGCCGTGCAGGGAGTTGGGGCCAATCAGAGCGCCTGATTTGGGTGTCGTCACCGAGTTTCGGGGGAGTGGAAGGAAGCGCGAGGGGAGTGGGAGGGAAGGCACCATGATGGGAAGGGAAGAGAAGGCAGCACAAGGGGAGGGAAGGGAAGGCAGTGTGAGAGGAAGGGAAGGTAGCATGATGGAAAGGGAAGGCAGCATGAGGGGAAGGGAAGACAGTGTAAGGGGAAAGGAAGGTGGCGGAAGGGGAGAGGAAGGAAAGGCAGCATGACGGGAGGGGAAGGGAAGGCAGCATAAGGGAACGAGAAGGGAAGGGTGACAAAACGTGCCCAAACAGTAACTTTTTTTTTTTTGACCGCCAGGTTCTATATAAAACTGGGCGGAAGCATTTTAAACCTACGCCATCTCCTTGGCAAATTCAAAACTAAACTGTCAGTCCTTAACAGTCTCCTTAACATAGGGGTAGGGGAGAGAAAGAGAGAAAGAGAGAAAGTGAGAAAATGAGAAAGTTAGAAAGTGAGAGAGTGAGAGAGTGAGAGAGTGAGAGAGTGAGAGAGTGAGAGAGTGAGAAAGAAAGAAAGAGAGAAAGAGAGAAAGTGAGAAAGTGAGAGAGTGAGAAAGAAAGAAAGAGAGAAACAGAGAAAGGGAAGGAGAAGAAGGAGAAGGAGAGAAAGAGAGAAAGAGAGAAAGTGAGAGAGTGGGAAAGTGAGAGAGTGAGAGAGTGAGAAAGACAGAAAGAGAGAAAGAGACAAAGAGAGAAAGTGAGAACGTGAGAGAGTGAGAGAGTGAGAAAGAGGAGGAGAAGGAGGAGAAGGAGAGAAAGAGAGAAAGAGGAGAGAAAGAGAGGAGGAGAAGGAGAAGGAGAAGGATATTGGTAAGATTAAGGATGAGTTGGGTAGAAAAGTAATGAGTGAGTTTGTTGGATTGAGAGCAAAGGCATATGTTTATAAATATGGTGATCAGATTGATAAGAGGTTAAAGGGAATAATGAAATATGGAATAAAGAAATCAATAACATTTAGAAATTGTCATAATAGTTTGAAGAATAAGAAAGAAGAATATTGGAAAATGAATACAATAAGAAGTAATAAACATAAGATATATAGAAGAAGTAAATAAAAAGGCATGAGGAGTCTTTGATGATAAGAGATTTATTTTAGATAATGGAATAGATTGTGTTTTAACGATGGGAAGATGGGTTAGGGTTTTTAAGGGCTACCGCCGCGTTTTTTCACAATGTATAAATGGTCAAACCAAGTATTAATCAAACTAAAGAGTGGAGAAAATCTCAGTCTTGGTATATAAATGGAAAACATAATGAATGTGAAAAATATCAAATAAGTCTTATTGAAAAAATAACTAAAACAAGGTAAATAAAACAAATAAGTAAATCAATTTAAAAACGAGTAAGTTAGAGGATGTAAAGAAAAAAAATATCCTTGAATGGACTGAAAACTTTGATGGTTATCAATTGAACAATGGAAAAACAATTTACCATAATCTCAAAATGATATGTGGCTCAGGAGGTAGTCAGACAAGAGCATTAAGAGAAGTTTATCATTTCATCATGACACAAAAGGGGTATCTTGAAAAATATAAAGATTCAAATGTTTTATTTTGAAATATTTTAGATGGGGATTATTGTGCAAAGAAAATTAAACTATTGAAGGAATTTGAGAATGAACAAATCGTTATAGGTTCAATGAGTGAGCTAAACAATATGCATTGGTTATTTGAAAAAGAGTGCCCCTAGGCTTACATGTTTCAGATATTTCTTTAGAATCACCTTTAACAAATCACATTACTACTTTTCTACTTGAACAAATCTTTATCTTATTGCATTGGTTATTTGAAAAGAGCGCCCCTAGGTTAAAAGGGGAGACAAATAAATATACCTTGGGATAAAAAGGGGGTTTATTTTTTAGGGGGGAAAAAAAATGAATCGCTGTTAATCCCCCATTCATTAACATGGGGGAAAGTGAGCCAGAATCAGTATATTCACCGTACTGGCAAGGGCCTTAAAAAGTTAAAACATTGTAATCAGCATCAGGCTTTACAAGAAGTTTTGCTTTCCTTGTTTAATAGATTGTAATTTCCCTTCAGCTATTATAAAATTGGCGAGAGCAGATTCAACATGACTTTTGGAATTTAACGGCAATCCAAAAATAAAAGTACGTAAAGAAAATACAATTTTCATACGACAGCACAATTGTAATAAAAAGGTAAAAAGTGGGGTCAGTCTTGCACAGTCAACATCGACATGATATAAATCTTCAGAGGCCATACAAAAGGGGCACGAAACAGAATTTAAAACAATAAAATGATGTAATGAAACATTTGTCGGTAAAATCATATGTGCAATTCTCCAAGAGATATCACTAGTCCGTTTTACAATTGGTGGGACAAACATGGCAGCCCATTGTGGGCACAGGGAGGACCCCGGCAGCAAAGTCCCCTTCCATCGGGATCCAAAACTATCTTTGCACACATTAGGATGCCGTTTGGTGACACAAAGGTGGAACAGGCACTTTTTAGCAACACTTGGAAGTGGAGAGGAAGACAGGATCACAGTTTCTGTTAATGCCAGTGATATTATAGACAACTGCAGAAAGAAGGGGGGCATGGATTGCAGGGACAGCGTTGGTGGTATCAAGATGGAGTCCCAAACTTCTAGAGGTATGCAGAACCTCCTGGACCAGCTGGGAAACAGTTCTTAAAGAGCGCATTCCAACGGCAGTCGCAATATGCCCGACTGAGTGCCATGTTTTGTTCTCGTTACGTAGATCTCGTATGAGACGTATACCGGAGTTTATGAAGCATTCTATGTAAGCACGTGATCGATGACTGTTCGGAAAAAGTTCATTGTAGAAGATAGGCTCGTCGAGAAAGTTGTTGATATTGTAGTGAGTCATATCTTGGTGCACTGCAAAAGGCTTCCAGGCTTGCAACAGGTCTTGGTAAAACAAAGGCAATGGAGAGATGTCCACATGTTGCAAGCCCATGAGAAAAAGTTCCTGAATGAAGTCGAGCATGCCAGCCATTTCTGCAAATGGTTAGCAGTGGGGCGCCATGGCAGTGATGCAGAAAAAAGAAAGCGGTGGACACTGGCGACTCGAAAGGCCATCAGTCGGCTGAGAATGTCAATAAGACCACGGCCACCATCTGCCTATGGAAGGTAAAGGACTTCAGGCTTGACTCAATGTTTGCCACCCCAGAAAATAATCAAGCAGATGTTTCTGGATTGTCAGCAGCAGTGCTTCAGGAGGGTGTAGGGGAATAATTTTGTGCCACAAGGAAGCCAACAAGTTATTGATCATGAGGACACGACCTCTGTACGACAAGGTAAGTAATATTCCTCTCCACTTCTCTAGTCTATTATCAATTTTGTTAGCTGTATTTAACCAGTTCTTAGCCATAAAAGCTGGGGCGCCAATGTACACACCTAGAAAGCAGATGCCTTCCTTCTCCCACTGCAAGTTTCTGGGAAGATGAGGCAAACCAACAACCGGAGTATGGCCAATCCATAGAGCTTTACATTTGCTCAAATTTTTTGTAGTTGTGCAAGCCGAAGATAACTTTTCCAAGTCATTTAATAACATGGTGACATCATCACTATTACACATGACACATACATCATCAGCATATGCTGAGATAACAATTGGCCTTGCAGTTAGCATCACAGGAAAGCCTGGTAGACAAGCACCAAGGCAAATTAGGAGGGGTTCAATACAGAGGGAGTAGAGATTGCCTGATAACGGACACACTTGACGGACTCCTCTTCCAACCATCAATGGTGCACAGGCGATTATTAACTTTAATGACACTAAAAACATGATCATACAACAATGAGACATGGATATAAAAGTTGCCCCAGAACCAAACTGTTTTAAGGTGTAAAATACATATTCATGGCTAATAGAATCAAAAGCTTTCTCTTGGTCTAGTAAAAACAAGCCAGCATTCTGCTTTTGAAGAGTAGACATCCCACAAGTCCCGAATTAAAAAAAAATATTATCATGAATAGACCGGTTTGGAATACAAAAAGATTGATCAAAATGAATTAAAAAGCTAAGAAAAGGCTTTACACGATTTACAAAGGGCCTTGGAAAGGATTTTGTGATCTGCACAAAGCAGAGAAATAGTCCTCCAATTCTGCAAGGTCTGGAGATCTCCTTTCTTCGGGATAACGCACACAACTGCACGGCGTCAACTTAAAGGTAACAAACCATCTTGTAAACTAAACGTAAAAACATCTAAAAGTGTTGGTCCAAGCAAATCCCAAAATGTTTTCTAAAATTCAACAGGTAAACCATCAAAGCCAGGTGCTTTATGATCATGAAGGTCATTAAGAGCTATAAAAAAAAAGTTCATCTACAATAAAATCTTGTTCTAAAGAGTGTTGTTGCGATTCTTCCAATGGTGGTAGATTTTGGGTAAAATTAGACATTGCTCGTTCATTACTTTTCTTTGTGGTTAAAACATTCTTGTAAAAATCCCAAATAAAACACTTCAACTGAGCATTGTTTTCAATAATTTGTCCATCACTTGAACGTAAGCTTAACAGTGAATGATTAGACTTTGTAGTTTTTTCAAAGATAAAAAAAGTCTTTTCAGCAAGTTTCTGAAGTCGACAGACCTTTCACTCTAAGTCGGGTTCGCATTCTGAGAGCATCTTCTCTCATTAAACAATTCAATAGGGATTGTTTCTCATAAAGCTGCTGGCATCGTACATCCTTATCAATATTAATCGTGCTCTCTTGTAAAATGAGGATTTCTTTCTTTAAAATACTTATCCTAGCTTGCTTTACATTAGTGAAGTTATTCCTATATTGCTGACAGAAGACTCGGATTTGTGCTTTTATAAAATCCCACCATTGACAACGATTGGTAAAGTCATTCCGTGATTCTAGAAATCGAAGCCAAAAATTTTTAAAACATGATTTAAAAAAGGAGTCATTTAAAAAAGAGGTGTTAAAAGACCAATGAGAAGTATTCCTCTGAGGACTAGGAAAAGAAAGAAGCATTTTAATTAAAAAATGATCAGAAAAGCCAGAGGGAGTGATGTCAGTAAAACACGATTTAAAAAAGAGAGACGAATGTAAAATTTATCAAGCCTTGCAAGCATCATGTTATTTAACAAGCAACGACACCAAGTAAATTGTTGGACGTTCCCATGCTGTAGTCCCCAAACATCACCAAGATCATGTTGTAACAAGAGAGTGGACAAAGCCCCAGTACTAGCTGGGTGAGGTTCAGGGCTGTTCCTATCTGACTGGATCTAATGTACAATTAAAATCACCACCTAAACACAATAGGGTATCGGGGGTGAGATGCTTAGGAAAAGTGAAGGATTCAGTGAAGAAAGCTGACCTGACTGTACTGTCACTTTGACATAAACATAAACATTGGCAATTAAAATCCACTGGTGGTTATATATATAAAATCAATTACAGCTAAATATCCAAGCCTGATGTTGGCTTAGTGGTTATGATGGCGGCTTGGGATCCTACGGTCCTGAGTTGAAGCCCCGTTGGCCGCTGAATTAAAAATACACCAGGAGGTTGACTCAGCCTGTCATCCTTCTGAGGTCGGCAAAATGAGCACCAGTGTACTGGTAAGGGGGACACTGCATCAGTGGCATAGCCGCATTCCAACCAATGATGCAACCAGCAGCCACAGACTGCAATCAATAGAGAGAGAGCTAAATATCCAGGAACAATTTCTTTAAAAACAAGAGAGGAGATGGGAAGACGTGGAGAAATATAAAAAGCAATACCGGCACTCACGGAGGCTGTGTTACTAAAAAACCAAGTGCCTTTAAACTTCAGCCTCCAGTTTGCCATACAACTCGCAGTCACCCCAGTTTGTAGTAAAAGAAGAATATCTACCTTTACATTATTAATTAGCTGCATCATTTGGACTTTACGTAAAGGATTATGTCCTCCGTTTATATTTAAACTTGCTATAAGCATAATCAATAAGTTTTAATGCAATCAAGTGCTTCCTTGCTTTAAGAATATATTTTTTCAGTCTTTTACAGTCTTAAGTCTTAAGATTAAGACTAAGACTTTCAGTCTTAAGAATACAAGAAGCGCTGGTAATGGCAGCAGCTTCCGGGTTCTTAGCAATTATTTGTGCTTTAGATCTACAAAAATAATTTAGATCTACTCACTTCTTACGAGAAGTTTTTTTGGAAAAATTTAAGATATCGGAAATAGATATTAAAGTATCATCAAGACTACTATCTGGGGGGGGGGGGTAGCTCCTCGCCAAAAGCACTCGACGTCAGAGAGGAGCAACCATCTGAATCATAGTCCTCAATTTCCTCAGGGCATTCGCCCATTTGCTCAGTCTCCATGGTTTATTCAGGAGGAGGGACTAAAGATGTAAGGGGAACACTCTAAGGCGGTCACATCCTTGGATGTATCATCAACGTATTGATGGCAATGTCGCTATATTTAACAGGAGCACTACAAAGCTGAGATGACTCAGAGTATGGAGGGGTTAAGCCCAGTCTGGGGGGGGGTGGGGGGACTGGTTGTAATAGTTGGAGGTTGCAAACTTGGGGGGGGGATGAAGAGGAGGGGGAGGAGCAGGGAAGGAAGGAAGAAGAAGAGACAGGAGGGCCAAGGGGAGGGGGAGGGAGAGAAGAGCAAAGGGGGGAAGGAGGAAGAGGAAGGGAAGAAAGAGGTGGATGGGGGAGGGTAACATTAGTGTCATTATAAGACATTTTAGGGGTTCAAAGTGGTTCAGAAGAGGAACCAACTGGAGAAATTAACCAACTGGAGATTAAGGAGCGTGATGGCTTGTGCTGATTAGATTTTGGTCAAAATCGGTCAAAGGTCTAGGTCACGGTGAGGTCAAATATTCGATTTTTGATGGTTTGGTACAGATAACTCGAGAACGGAAGAAGCTACCAATGTCAAATTACACCACGTGATTCAGGAGGCTGATGGCTAGTGCTGATTAGATTTTGGTCAAAATCGTTCAAAGGTCAAGGTCACAGTGAGGTCAAACATCCACAAAATGATAACTCGAGAACGGAAGAAGCTTCCAATGTCAAATTACAACACGTGATTCAGCAGGGTGGTGGCTAGCGCTGATTAGATTTTAGTCAAAATCGGTCAAAGGTCAAGGTCACAGTGAGGTCGAACATCCAAAACATTCGATTTTTGATGGTTTGGTACAGAATCATCATAGAAACCTCTGGTTTGTGTCGCTACCTTCTCAAGAGACAGCTTTTATTGGACAAGGTCAGAGGTCAAGTTGACGATTTCGAAAGTACCAGTCTATGACTGCTTGTTTGTTTGTTTGTTTGTAGGCATGATAACTCGAGAACGGAAGAAGCTACCAATGTTAAATTATACCTCGTGATTCAGGAGGGTGATGGCTAGTGCTGATTAGGTTTTGGTCAAAATCGCTCAAAGGTCAAGGTCACAGTGAGGTCAAATATTCGATTTTTGATGGTTTGGTACAGATAACTCGAGAACGGAAGAAGCTACCAATGTCAAATTACACCACGTGATTCAGGAGCGTGATGGCTTGTGCTGATTAGATTTTGCTCAAAATTGGTCAAAGGTCAAGGTCACAGTGAGGTCAAACTTTCGATTTTTCATGGTTTGGAACAGAATCATCGTAGAAACTTCTGGTTTGCATCGCAACCTTCTCTAGAGACAGCTTTTATTACACAAGTTCAGAGGTCAAGTTGACGATTTCGTAAGTACCAGTCTATGAGTGCTTGTTTGTTTGTTTGTTTATTTGAAGGCACGATAACTCGAGAACGGAAGAAGCTACCAATGTCAAATTACACCACGTGATTCAGGAGCGTGATGGCTCGTGCTGATTAGATTTTGGTCAAAATCGGTCAAAGGTCAAGGTCACAGTGAGGTCAAACATAATTCCGTAAATTGATGTGGAGAAATGGAGTATTTTTGCTTCGCTCGACGTTACGAGTTCGTTTTAACTTCGATTTTAATTTTGTCTTTGGTTTTTGCGATCGCTTAGGACGCTTAAAACTCAGTTGTTGAAATTCTGGTAAAAATCAGATGTTTTGGAGACGTTTTAAGATTGCATAAAAATATTTCACTCGACGCGTCACGGGTCGTCCTATGATGCAGTGCGCTCGAGCAGACGCGTCGTTGAGTTACGTTAAGGTATAATTGCGTGGAGAAATGGAGATTTTTGCTTCGGTCGACGTTACGATTTTTGATGGTTTGATACAGAATCATCGTAGAAACTTTTGGTTTGCGTCGCTACCTTCTCGAGAGAGCTTTTATTAGACAAGGTCAGAGGTCAAGTTGACGATTTCGTAAGTACCAGTCTATGACTGCTTGTTTGTTTGTTTCTTTGTAGGCACGATAACTTGAGAACGGAAGGAGCTACCAATGTCAAATTACACCAAGCGATTCAGGAAGGTGGTGGCTCGTGCTGATTAGATTTTGGTCAAAATCGGTCAAAGGTCAAGGTCACAGTGAGGTCAAATATTCGATTTTTGATGGTTTAGTACAGATAACTCGAGAACGGAAGAAGCTTCCAATGTCAAATTACAACACGTGATTCAGGAGGGTGGTGGCTAGCGCTGATTAGATTTTGGTCAAAATCGGTCAAAGGTCAAGGTCACAGTGAGGTCAAACATCCAAAACATTCGATTTTTGATGGTTTGGTACAGAATCATCGTAGAAACCTCTGGTTTGTGCCGCAACCTTCTCAGGAGACAGCTTTTACTCAACAAGGTCAGAAGTCAAGTTGACGATTTCGTAAGTTCCAGTCTATGACTGTTTGTTTGTTTGTTTGTAGGCACGATAACTCGAGAACGGAAGAAGCTACCAATGTCAAATTACACCACGTGATTCAGAAGGGTAATGGTTTGTGCCGATTCGATTTTGATCAAAATCGGTCAAAGGTCAAGGTCACAGTGAGGACAAATATTCGATTTTTGATGGTTTGGTACAGATAACTCGAGAACGGAAGAAGCTACCAATGTCAAATTACACCACGTGATTCAGGAGGGTGATGGCTAGTGCTGATTAGATTTTGGTCAAAATCGGTGAACGGTCAAGGTCACAGTGAGGTCAAACATTCGATTTTTGATGGTTTGGAACAGAATCATCGTAGAAACTTCTGGTTTGCGTCGCTACCTTCTCTCGAGACAGCTTTTATTAGACAAGGTCAGAGGTCAAGTTGACGATTTCGTAAGTACCAGTCTATGACTGCTTGTTACTTCTGAAATCTACAGATTTCGTAAGTATATTGATGACTTCCGTTCTGTTTGTTTGTTTGTTTGTTTGTTTGTTTGTAGGCATGATTACTTGAGAACGGAAGGAGCTACCAATGTAAAATTACACCACTTGCTTCAGGAGGGTAGTGTCTTGCGCTGATTAGATTTTGGTCAAAATCGGTCAAAGGTCAAGGTCACAGTGAGGTCAAACATCCAAATCATTCGATTTTTGATGGTTTGGTACAGAATCATCGTAGAAACTTCTGGTTTGTGTCACTACCTTCTCGAGAGACAGCTTTTATTAGACAAGGTCAGAGGTCAAGTTGACGATTTCGTAAGTACCAGTCTATGACTGCTTGTTTGTTTGTCTGCACAGAACATGAATATTTTTCTCTGCAATTGCTTGTCGGATTGACACAAAATGTTCACCAGAGGAGTGAGTGCTCATGTAGAATGTTGTAATGATAATTATGATGCCATAGGTCATGTGGTGTGGCAGCCATGTTGAAAAATGGAAAAACTTTGGACCTCTGTACCTCTGAAACCACACCAAGGAAAAAATTGAAACTTGGCATATGGCAAGTTCTCCTCATGGGGAATAATTGTGATTTTTTTATGATGTAATAGGTGCCTTTGTATTTACATCATAATTGCAGACATAGAATGCTACATCTGATAAGTATGAAAAATTTTGAGGGCATCTCGTAATAAATTGGTCCACAGAAAAAAATTGATGTCGTCATCGATCACATGGTTCGGCAGCCATGTTGTTTTTTTTTTGTTTGTTTTTTTTTAACATCAAAAAAAACCTTCTGTAAAATGGCTGAACAAATCGAGGCAAAACCTTACAGGTATGACTGACCGCGTATCCATGAGGAACAAAACATTCACACTTTTGATGCCATAGATCACATGGCTTGGCAGCCATAGTGGATATACCCAAAAACCGATAAAAAAAGATCTTATTCTCCAGAACAGCGAGACAGATCGAGGGGAAACTTCACACACATGTTCTCCAAGCCTTGGGGATGCCAGAGTGTTCACAAATTAATTGAGAGATCATACGGTCTGGCAGCCATATTGGATTAAATAAAAATCTTTAAAAATATATTTCTCTTGAACTGCTTCATCAATCGATGTGACTCTTCACAGTTATGATCTAGTAGTGATGGCGAATATATGTTTAAAATTTCAACCTGATCAGACGCATGGTTTAGCAGCAGAATTATTTAATTTTTTGATCTGGGTTATTTTTCATATATATATATATATATATATATATATATATATATATATATATATATATATATATATATATATATATATATATATATATATAAATATATTAGGGTGTGTCTAAATTTTGAAGTTTTGAAATTAATACTGGCCAGGTTGCCATTGTGTGCCACTTGAGAAAAAAATGATATATGCCAATTTATACGAAAATCAGAGTATATTTAGAACTTGCTCAAAGCCCAGAAAGATTTACTACACATAGCAAAATGCGCGATATTGTAGCTTATTTTAATTCAATGCTAAAACATCCAAACAATGATATAAAACACACAAAGGGAACAGTCACTGTACAAAATGATATAAAAACAAATAAAAAACAATCACTGATTAAAGTTATCAATTCCCTTCACTTCAGTGGCTTTCACTGATTTCAGGAATTTGTTTCTGTGGTACTTGAGCATTTGTAGTACAAATTGTTTTTCTTCCTCATTGCGGACCACAGCTTCAAAAGGAACAGTCCCTGTTCAAAATGATATAAAAACAAATAAAAACAATCATTGATCAAAGTTATCATTCCCCTTCAGTGGCCTTCACTGATTTTGGGAATTTGTTTCTGTGGTACTCGACCATTTGTAGTACAAATTGTTTTTCTTCCTCATTGTGGACCAGGGCTTCATTGAAGGACTGCATAAGAGCAACTCCTCTCTCTGCCAAATCATTTGTCACTCGTTGGGCAGAAATGATATTTTTTGCCTCATTGTATGATTTGTTTGCCTCCCATTGTTGTGGGTCTTCTTCAAGAAAGGTTTCATCCAGTCCCAGGATCTGGAGCAGCTTGATGGTGGAAGTGGTAACAAAGTCGGGTAGTGCCATAGTAGATGGATCTTTTATGGGAGGAAGCCTTTTTGGGGGTTAGATCCCTGGTTATTGTGCATGTTGTGGACCATGCAGTGCTTTTCATCGACAGTGACTGAGTCACAGAAAAGGCTGAGGCCAATCAAGGTCTCCGACAAATACCACAGGTGTCTGGAAAATGCAGTCAAAGCAGCATTTGAGACTTCCTTGTCTGGGTAGCTATGCAGTGCCTTCAAGAATTGAAGATCATTCCTTGGGGCTTCGCCGGCTGATGGACAGGTGAACCAGTATTTAACATAGGTAGTGGTCACAAAAAGTGACACTCGAAGTAAGTGCTTCCACACCATGCGAGAATGGGATTGTACAGATGCCCTCGTTGTGCTCTGGCGCCGTTGGATGTGGAACTGATCTCTGAAAAGCCACATCTTGATGGCATAAATGGCACGTGCCAGCCAACGCGCACGGTGAACTGCCCCTGGGTACCTGAACCTAATTCCCTTTGGTGGAGTAGCTCCTAGGAAGATGACTGTTAACTGCAAGAGCTCTTCGTAGTCATCTCTGGGGTGCTTAGTATTCAGTTGCTGCATGGCACAGGTGATGATACTTTCTCGAATATCATCTACATGCTCTGATGCATCTCCATCATCCAAAGCTGTGTGATACTTTGATTGATCAATGTTTGGCCAGAAATCACGGAATGACTGAAGATTTCGATTTTTGGAGACCGAAAAACATCATACAGTGAAAAAACCTTTTCCAAAACAATTTCAGACACGTGATGTCGACAGGCAAGGTTCAGAAGATCCTTTCCTTACTCTGTTTCGAGTTTTATGCAAACGCTGCCCTTTATACCTGTATTACTTGAAGTTGTGTCGAAACATAAGGCCACAATTCTGTTCTCCAGTTCCCAGCTCCTTATCTCAGCCATACAGGCCTCTGCCATAACGGCAGCAGTGCCGGAATATCGCTTGGGGATGGCAATAAGCTTGGTTACCTCCTTGCCAGACACCATAATAGGAAGTCGATCCACAGACAGTTGTTCAGTTCCTGTGTAATTGGGCATTATCTTGCCATCCCAGTGCAATAGTAGTGGAACGAGTGGATGAAAAGATTCATGAATCTCGGCTGCTAGAGCTGCACGTTGAACTTTTCTTGCTCGTTGGACTGAAGAAGGACTGATCATCAGTTCACTAAATGGTGCTGTAAACTGATCGGACGTAGCCATGGCAGAAAAAATATAAGTAGCATTCCTGCTGCTGGTTTTGGTGCGATCTAGCGCTGCTGCAACTTCACGTGTGACTACAGAGATTTTTCCCCTTTTCCGCCGCCGTGATCCAGAAGATGTTGAAGGTTTCTTTGGTTCTTCTTCTGAGCTATCTGCAGATAATTCTGTTTCCTCAGATGATGAATGAAGCACTACAACATCTGTCACTGCTGCTGAGCTTGCATGATGTTGTTCATCACGCACTGCAACTGCTGCTGATCTCGCCATTGCTCTCTCTTCTTGCTTTGCGAGTTTCATGTCAATTCCTGCAATCGAACCATGTCGTCCTTTTTCACGCTGAGCCTTCAAAAACTGCCAATCGTCTTCTATCTTGATCATCATCATGGCCTGTTCATGTGTAATATCAAAGACATTGTCCAAAGAATCCCTGAAAGCATCACGCTTTCCCTCTTCTGTCGCTGACTTCCTTGTGATATTTTTTTCAGGCCCTGCCATTCCTTGTGAAGACGTCGTAGCTGATCCCAGAGATGATTCTTAGCCCTCCTTGGTATCCGTGCTCGTTCCCAAATTTGTAGGATCATTGTGACCGTTTCCTTCACACTGTCATTTAGACTATGTTCTTTCTGTATATAATATGAAAATCAAACAGCACCTTGAGCGCCTCTCCTCGTGAAGGTAGCTAAGCACAACTGAAGTGGTCTTCTGTGCCACCAATCAACCAAATCTCAGTCTTTTTCCTAGTTAACTTCGCCATTTCACCTGCAAACAAGCCAAACAATGGCAAACAGCCAAACATTGAATGGAATAAGCATCACAAAGATTACATCAACAGGCAGTCGAGATAAATAATACAAAGCTGTATGCTGCAGCCAATGCCCTGTGATATAAAATTGTGTTACAATTTATTGTGAGCTGTCGGTCGAATGTGTGGTGCTGCTTTGCACTGTCAGGCTTCGCAGGCTAGATGTGCTGTGCATTGTGCAGGGCTGTCTTTGGAGAGGGTAACTCAAAAACAAAACTTACAATTAATAATATTTATGTTTTGTCTATTTTGCTTTGGTGTGTCACCAAAAAAATATTATGGGTGGCCACTGGCCACAATGCCAGTAAACAGAGCAGTGACCGGCTTTGAGCGCAACTGTGTATACCTTTGGTCTCGTTGAGCAAGTAGTAAATGTGCTATCAAGTTTTAATTCTGGATATGGTGTTTTTGTATAAAGTGGCACACAAATTTTACCTGGTCGATATAAAATATCAAACTTAAATTTTTCGTGTAGTCATTAGACACACCTTAATATATATATATATATATATATATATATATATATATATATATATATATATATATATATATATATATTTGTATATATATATATTTGTATATATATATATATATATATATATATATATATATATATATATATTTTTTTTTAAGGCTTACTTGGCTGTGCCTGGATGGGTTTGAGGGAAGAGGAGTAGCAGCTGGGATGTGACTCCTATCCAGGTTCCTCCTGATGACTTCATCTTTGCTTTTTGGTTGTTTAGGTTCCTTCTGATTACTCCAATGCAGGACTGTACATATTTGGTCATCCATTTGATTTGAATTGAATTTATTTTAATCCCATTCTAAATTCAATTGATAAAAAATGTCGTGAGTCAGAGTCAGGTGTCCAATCAAAGCGGGGTTTGCATCAAAACAGGACGTCTTGGTACCCGGTCATCACTGCCAGTAGTTATAAAGTGTCAGTTCTAATTATGTCTCTCATTAATTACGTAGCATACCAGTCCACAAATGCCACACAAAATACACAACACAAAAGTCCTGGTGAGGGTCTGCAATCTCTGATTGCTCTTTTTCTTCTTTACTTTGCATTGGCTTTTTAATATACATATGTAGGTCAAGCAGAATTCCAATTATTTATTTCTTTTCTGGTGGCATTATTATGGAAAGGTGTGCAGAATGCATTCGCTAAAAGGCACATGTATGTGTCAATGTTTCAGTGATTCAATAAATTCAATCTTTTGACAATGTGCTTGAGATTATAAAATGAATCCAAATGCAACGTTGAAAAATAGAAAAATATTAGATCTGACACATCAAATTTTCCCTTTTCAATTCTTCATGAAGAAGTGCATGGTTAAGCAGCAACTTAAACCATAAATTTCTCAGTCATTTATGTGGAGGCAGCCATGTCTTTCCCACAACTGGCTATGAAACGCGTGAAATCACTTGTGTTTGTGGGTTCATTCCTCGACTGTTAAACACATGTGACGTCACATATGCATTGTGGCCAATTGTGTACAAGACATCTATGCTTCAACATAAGTCACTGTGAAATTGACCAAAGTGACATTTACTGCCTAACAGCACATTTTTCAGAAAAACTTTACAAACCTGAACAAATTTGATAACACCAGATCTACAAAATTGAGGGCCCTTATGTCTCGATGCGAAACAATGCTATTTGCCAAATTGCAGCCTGTTAGAATTAAGCTTGAGAACATCATTGAATATCAGCAGTGGTCATTTAAGTCACAATAAAACCGATCTGGGATGTCTTGGAATGGTGTCTGAAGGCAGGAATCAAAAGACCCCAATAAATCACTGATATTGCAGTTACTCTATCTAAGGAATGGTTCAATATGACCTACTATTTCCAACACTTGGTACAAGATCTTGCACAGTGAGCGACACCATGTTTCTATGAAACAAACAGTTGTATGCCTGGAGTTGGCTTAATATTTAGGGTGACAGGCTTGGGATCCCAGGATCCAGAGTTCAAATCATGCTCGGCCATTGAATAAATACCAATGGGGGTGAGGGGAGGGATTGACTCAGCCTGTCATCCTTCTGAGGTCAGACAAAATGAGTACCAGCTTGCTGGGATTATTGAGCCTTTTGAGTATCCTGTGTCAGAGTGGCGACGCATCCAGGATTGTGTCCAATAGCTCAGGAGATTGCTTTGGCAGCACCAATGCTCTGAACAGAGAATGGTCCCAATGGATGGATGGATGAATGGATGGAAACAGTTGTGAAATAATAACTGCATATCTGTCGACTGTCGCAGCAGTATTTCTGGAAATATAATGCATCTCTAAAGGGCAACACATGCCTGCTATTCAGAGCATGAATCATGTTGTTTCTGAGACCCTCCGAAGCAGTAGCATCCTTGGCATTGTAATTAGGTTAATATGGTGTTTTTTGTTTTGTTAAGTTCTACAATGTTTAACTAGAATCAGCGACATTCAAAAGTTAATGCAATGACCCCTTGCTCTTCCATCAACCCCATTTCATAGGAGTCATAAAATAGAGTAGATTTAAGGATGGCTGGCATCATTATTGTCTTGGCTGATTGAAATACAAATGCTTGGCAAGATAAAAGCCATAACTTCACATCTAATTTTGACATTGAACCACCTGCTCCTTCCTCAGTGGTATTTAAGAAAAGCACCAAGCTAATATCTGTTTCTGAGAAGGCAACAGCAAACCAACCAGCATAACCCTTGCCAAGAAACTACTTTGGCTGCCCCAATGCTCTTACTGCAACATAGTGTGGTACATCAGAATCAGAAATGTCTGTTGACTTCAATCTGGAGAATCTTTGGCAAGGCATCATCTCACCAATTCCTGCCAGGATTGGTTGAAATGCCAAAGCAAGGCAAGCCAAAAAACACAATTTTGCAACCGATTTTGACCTTTGACCATCGTATAATCCTGAAAATGATTAATCTGAAATGTTTTGAAACAGCCTTTTATGGGCTATTTGAAAGCACCTTGATGCCAACTTTCATCTCTACTGATATAAATACAAGGCAAGGCAAAATATGTGATGTTTAGTGTTTCACGTTTGACCCCTTAAAATCGGACCAGGGGCCTAAATCGAAAAATCTAAAAGGGGATTGAAGGTATTGGACCAAAGTAGCTTTTGGACCAAACTTTGAGGACTAGCTCAGAAATGAAATCATGATGTGAGATTGGAATTGTTGTATGAAAAGAAACAAGGAAAATAAGAAAATAATTACGAAAAACAATATGCCTTCGAAAAACAATACGAAAAACAAAAACAACATCCCCATCTCCTTGAGGTGCTGATCATTTTCCCCTGCGCTGTCTGCGATATGTCCTCCCCATATTTCCGCAGGGCGCTCAAGGTCCGCCAGCAACTCCCTTCTGGTAAAACTACCCAAATAAACAAATCACTGCTCACCTTCACTTTTTCATTCCTCTTTTTTCCCACCTTCAGAAATAAACTCTCCCACTCGCTTCAATCCCATTCTTCCCTCCAAGCCTTCAAAACAGCTGTTCACCAGCACCTCAAATCTTACCCCATCCAAAACCTCGATCTTTTCTGCCCCCGTTAATCCACCCCAAACCCACCTCCTTCAAATTGCCTGCTTTCCTTCCTGAAAGTCCCTGGAGTGTCCATCTTGTGTACCCCCATGTTCCCCAACCCATCCCTCTCCCTTCACAGATTTCCTTATGTCTGTTCTCCACTGTTTTGTCCTTCCCTCTCCCACCCCTCTTGTCTCATGCCCCCCCTTGCTGTGCGTTGTGTGTTAGCTCTCAAACGAGCCTCAACAATGTATACACATAAAAAATCCCTTCTCTCCCTGTAGGATGCAGGGGAGCCATAAAAAAACATGTTTATACCTGCAAAATAATTTTCAGCTACAATATATCCACATGCTACTAATATCTTATTTCACAAGTAAGAACAACAAGAACATTTGACATAGGAAGAGGCCATTCAGCCCATCCTGCCCATGCAACACCAACACCAGATTTAAAAAATCCATCAAGTAACAGGTCAGGTATGGGAGCAGGCACCGGAGCTGCGCGTCGCTGCTTCCACTTTCCGCCGGTCGACTCCAGGGGCCTCCGTCTTGCCATCCCCCAGGTAGATAACTGGCCCATCCCCATCTCCTTGAGATGCTGATCAACCTGCTGCAATGAGGCACGTGGTCTCAATGAGATAATCTGGTCAGCAGGATCAGCATCAGGAAAATGAGCCATATGTCCATGCAGCCGCAACTGATGCTCATGGACTATGAAGGTAACAAATCTAATTTGAGTCTCTCTCAGCAACTACTCATTGGACACAAAGTCCAACCAGTTATAGTCAAGGATTCTCCGAAGAGATCTGGTCCCAAAAGGAATTAAGTCACCATCTCAGATCTCTGGTCTGAGTCAAAGTCTCACATCCATAGAGCAAGAATGGAAGCAAAAAGGACCTGAAGACTCAGACTTTCATCCTCCTGCACAGGGAACGGCCACACCCTATGATCCAGTGAATCCATGACTCCCCAGGCCCAACCCGGATGTCTATTGACCTCTGACTCACAGCCAGCAGAGACATGAATATCACTTCCAAGGCAAGTGAATCTCTCCATGATATCAACATCCTCACCACAAACAGGTACAGACAAGATAGCAGCATCCAAGATGTCAATGAAAGCCTGGGTCTTAGTTTTGACCCAGGAAACCTGTAATCCCAGCAGCTCCGACTCCTCATTCACCACGCCGAGGGCCACCGCAGCTTGATCTCTCCGACATCCTACCGAGAATCCAGTCCATACAAGTGCTGAAAAGTGTGGGGGCCAGTACACACCCCTGGCAAACTTCAGTAACAACTGCAAATCGTCAGATGGAACCACCACACCTCAGAGCATTCTCAATACCAGAGTATAGTTCAGAAATCACATTGATCAGTTTTGGTAACACCACACGAATACTGAGAATGTTCCAGAGGGAATACTTCTTCACTGAATCAAATGTTTTGTGGAGATCAACAAAAGATGCGGGCTGCCCCTGCCGAAACTCTCATCTTCGTTCGGTGAGGACCCGAAGAGCAAGGATATGATCAATCGTTGACCTCTTTGGTGAAAAGCCTGACTGCTCTGGACGCTGGTGCTCAAGCAGATGGTGGCCAACCCTATGAAGAATTATCCGAGCAAAGACTTTACACGGCACTGAGAGCAATGTCAACCCTCAGTAGTTGTTGCAGTCCTGGCGATCACCCTTCCCTTTGGAGAAAGGGACAACAAGCCCCTCTTCCAGTCAGTTGACATGATGCTTGTGTTCGAGCCAGAGCACAGAACTGCATGGAACGACACGAGTACAGCATTTCAACCAGAAGTTCAGCATGGATGCCATGTATCCCAGGAGCTTTACTCCATTTCAACCGGTTCACCGCCGCCTGTGTTTCCACAAGTGATGGTAGACCACAGTTGATTGGAGGGTCAGCAATAGGGATAGCAACACCTCTGACATCCAACTCGACAGCTGGTGTATCAGCCTGGTGCAGCCGCTCAAAGTAACTGGCCCAACGGGCCTTCACTTCGGACTCCTCTGTCAAGAGTCCACCACCCTCTGCTCTAACTGCAGTACACCGTGGGACGGGCTTGAAGAAACGCAATGCATGAATTCCCTTGTAAGCAGGACGAGAATCACTTGACCACAGGTGATGCTCCACCCCCGCACAGATTCATCACACATATGCCTTGTCCACCCTTAACGCAGGCACATTTTTACGCCTCAGCTCCCTGAACAGCTCAGTTCTGCCATTCAGCCTGGCCCTGCGACTCTGGTCAATGGTATCCAGTGTCCCTTGAGAGACAAAATTCTTCTTCGCCCTTCGGTGAGTTCCAAGACATCCACCGGAAACATCACGGATGGTGGTCTTGAAGGCACTCCACAACTCTTCAGGATTTCCCAAAGCACACAGGCCCCCCAAATCCCCACTCAGCCTGTTCGCAAACTCATCAGCTTCCCTCTCATCCTTGAACTTGTCAACATCCAGCCTCGGTTGGGATGGTACCATTATCCTGAATTTAAGCTGCAACTTCAGAGTTGTTAACACAAGCCTTGAGCACCAGTGTCTGAGGTGTGTTGCTTCAGAGTTGCTAACACAAGCCTGTGGTTCGTATTGAGGAAATGAGCACTCCGGTAGACCCTGCAGTTCTGGATCATCATTCAGCGACCATCAACGAGCACATGGTCAATCTCCTTTGCCACACTGCCTGCATTGGAATACCAAGTCCAGCAATGAGCTTGTGGACGCTGAAACCATGAACAGCCAACTCAAGTCCATGACTTCTTGCAAAGTCATCCCAATCAGTTCCAGTCCCCACTGAAATCCCCCAAGATTAAAAGAGTATCTCGCCTGGGGCACTAATCAACCACATACTCGAGCGTGGCATCGAATGCATCCTTTCGGTGAGATTACTCGCCTCAGTCAGAGCATATACAGAGACCAGGGCAATGACACCCAAGGAGTAACAAATCCTTTGTCTCATAATACGCTCGTTAACTGGTGTTAACTCAATTATCATTGGAGCCAGCTTCTTGGACACAGCTAAAGCAACTCCTTGGGCATGGTAATCATCAGAGCGACCAGACCAATTGTAGGTGCAACCACCCACCATGATCTCACCGCAATCCGGTCTCCAAACCTCAGAGAGTGCAGCAATTCCGATGTCCAAATGCTTGAGCTAAGATGCTAACAGATACAGGTGATCATCCTCTCTTAGGGATAGGGCATTCCAGGCCCCCAAATGAAGGGATCGCCTAAGGTTAACCCAAGGAAACCGCCGTCTGGTGGACGACACCTCAGCACCACCATGACACACACAATCGCAATCTGAACCGGGAAGGTTATCCCATAGTTTCCCTCCTTTCATCAAAGAGTGGGGGTCCTGAAGGCTTTACCCCAATCCCGTCATCTGGTGAGCTGCCCGACGGAGGGCAGCTGCATCGGAGGTACTACCACGGAGTGGGTTTTCAGATTTCTTTTTGCTTTTCGTATGTTTTGCGGAATGAAGGGTTTTACGATGGCCGGAGTGCAAATCCTGCCACCATCCTCCTCAGAAAAAAGTAACCCAACTGCAGGAGGACGTCTGCGGACACAGTTGGGAACTAGATTTGGATGGCCGTTGGCTCACAAGAAGCTACTCTGCCCTTTGTAAGTGATGACAAATTAATTTGGGGTAATGGGGGGAGGAGTTGGAATGATAAAAGTGTGGCAGGCTTAGGAGCATCATAAGGGTGTTAAAAATTAATGAACAATTTAAAAAACAAAATGGGGGTGGGGTGGGGGGGGGGATGGGCGAAGGCGGTTTTCGGGTAATTAATGCCAAAATACCGACCACACATTCTTTTTACGAGACCAATACTTACAGACATCACAACCCCTCAGATTATAGCCTGGTGTTGGCGCAGTGGTTAGGGCAGCGGCTTGGGATCCAAAATGTCCTGAGTTCAAGCCCCGTTGGGGCACTGAATTAAGAATACACCAGGGGGTTGACTCAGCCTGTCATCCTTCCGAGGTTGGCGAAATGAGTACCAGTGTACTGGGCCGGTGTATACCCTGGTTAAAATAGGTGTACCATATCCCTGTGTCGTAAGAGGCGACCAGGGTTGCGTCAGGAAGGGCATCCGGTGTAAAACATGTGCCAAATCACTATGCGGATCATACGGATGATCCGCTGTAGAAGAAAGAAGAAGAAGAAGAAGAAGAAGAAGAAGAAGAAGAAGAAGAAGAGGAACATGAAGATCACAATCCCTCAGATTATACAATCATCCATTTATACTCTTGAAAGCTACTTACAGGTAGTGCTAATATCCCTGTGCCCCTCTATCTCCTATATGCTTCTCTATACCTATCTATTTCCAGTTTAATCCTCCCGTTTCTGCTGCGACTAACTTTCCAGAGAGACCTTTCCATGCATTAATTACTTGTTGATTGAAAGACCCTTGCTATCCTTGAAAGACTATCTTAATTATCTTCTTCTTTGCTCAAAGGCTGTAGCCCCTGTTCTATCAACATTTACTCTGCTAAAAAACACCACTGCACCTATCTTGTCCACATCCTTCATGATGATGGCAATAATTTTCCTTTACGGTTTATGAAGCAGACGTAAAAAATAATATGTTGTTATTTACATTAACCTGCAAAAAAACCTTCCATTTCCACAAAAGAAATTTGCAAATCCCAAGATTCTATTTCATTTTTATCACACTTGATAGTTTTCTTCAATACAGGCGATAATTACCTTTCTTTATTTGAAGTTATCAAAATATACTCAGATTCCTTCACTGCACTCACATGATTCCCAAAGTGCTTAAGAAAACCTCAATATTTAACACTTTTCAAGACAGAGACCTCTTTCACACACCTGGGGGCATTATGTTAAAGTTTGTTACCTGGGAGCCCGATAAAGTAAACCTGCATGTGGACACACATGGACACATAGGGACACACAGGGACACAGGGACACGCGCACACGTGCGCGCACGCACGCACGCACGCACGCACGCACACACACACACACACACACACACAAACACACACAGTCTCATAGCCCTTTCAGGGTGAGACTAACATATCTATCCATCCATTGGGACCATACTCTATACAGAGCATTGGTGCTGCCCAATCAGTCTCATTGGCTATTGAACACAATCCTGGATGGGTTGCCACTCCGACACAGGATACCAGCAAGCTGGCACTCATTTTGCCACCTCAGAAAGATAACAGGCAGAGTCAACCCTTCCTGGTATTAATTCAACAGCTGAGTGGGATTAGAACTCAGGATCCTGGGATCCCAAGCCGACCACTCTAACCATTAAGCCAACACCAGGCATGAGACCAATAAAAAGACATCAAAACTAACCGAATAACAATGGAAGAGCTCAGAACACAAAAAGTCATCCAGGAAAATACCCAAGGGAAGAAAACTGCCATGAAATCTGCTAAAGGAAAGAAATGCAACAGGGATTGGCAACAAATATCTGTGCAGCACCCAGCAAAGAATGAAAGCATACCTCATCCCAATAAACACAATCGAAGCTGTGAACCAGAGAGCAGTGCTAGTGTTACAATACATACACATCGTATGATAAAATAGAAAACATGACAAAAATATAATCATTTACTGAAATCGACAAAATTCCCAAAATGTCGTGTTGGACCACTGCATGCATGGATCTAATATTGATATATATATATATATATATATATATATATATATATATATATATATATATATATATATATATATATATATATATTGTTGTGGCCACGGGTACCGAGACGCCAGCTTGTCACTCAGGGGGATTAATCCCCGGTTGGCCTCGGTTGAGCCGGACCTGGGGCCAATGCTCACAATTAACGTTGTGGTACGGTGGGTTGTCTTAAAACTACGAACGCCACCCAGTCAACCACGAGTTCCAGTGTTCACCGTCTAATTATTCCGTTTAACTAGAGGTCACGTGGTTACCTGAGCAAGGAGCGTACCCTCGGCAAAGCACCAATGTTATCTCGATTAGAGTTTAATTAGGGCAGCCGAGTGTTTTAACCGCTGGTGCGTGCCGACGATTTTTGGTCAAATCTGTAGTAATTACCTCCCAGTCTATCTCGGTTTCGGACAATGCTAGACCAATGGAAGGAAAGGACAAACACGGACAGGTTGGAAATCGACAAATAATATGTTCATAATAAAATAAATAAATAAAAAGAAATTTTTATTTGCTGAGGTAAATAAAGAATTTCAAAGCAAAATCAATTAAAATGCCAGGAAAGAGACAAAGAGCAGATGCTTATAGGGGGTTGACTTACGTACAGCTAAACATAGACAAGGGTACCCAGCAGATCATTCAAGGGGAGGAAAGGGGAAAGAATCGTCTCGCTCACCAGAAAGTCGTCAGTGAAGCGAAAACGTCCTGAAATGCGTGCGTGCGTGTTACGTCCGCCGCCAGCACCCAGCTTTGCCGTGCACCCTCTCGCAGGGCAGCCTTGAACTCCAGTCGAAGTCTGGGGGGCATCGAGATCGTCTGTCATGAGTTTAGACCCTGGTGTTGTTGGTGATCGACCCGTGCCTCACTTGTTGGCGGCGCTGCTCACACCCACCACATGCTCGCTTGCCGAAGCACTGGGAAGGACGAATTGTCTCGTTGGTGCTGGTCAGACACTCACACGCGCACAACACGCTCGCTTTCCGAAGCACTGGGAAGGACGAATTGGTTCGTCGGTGCTGGTCAGACACCCGCTTCTTGCTCGCTTCTCTCGCCGTTTGCTTTTTCCTCTCCTTTCGCTTTTCTCTCCTCACGCTTTTCTCTTCAGAACGCTTTTTTCCCCTTCCTTTCTCTCCTCACTTTTTCTCTCCCCACGCTTTTCTCTCCTCACACTTTTCTCTTCACACTTTTTCACTTCTCACGCTTTTCTCCTCACACTTTTCTCTGGTCACTTTTTCTCTTCAGAACGTACCTCAAGCTCGTTTTTATATCTCCGGGCCATCTCCGTGGGGTTCCGTCTGCCCCAAGCTCACCCCGCCCCACTGGCGTGCGGCTACCATGACGACCCGTGCGCTCCCCAAAAAGGCGGGCATCGGAGCTCATGAAAGATTGCTACTGAGGAAGAATGGGGGCGGGCTTCAGTGCTCATGAAAGAAATGTGTGTAAACCTGTCTGTCATAAAGAAAAAAGCTTCCCATAAGAGAGGGGATCTATCCTTTACCCTTCTCAATGCATCACATTTAAGATCCCATTAGACATGGGGATGGGGCTAATCTGAACATGCATTTAAGGAAATAACTGTCTGAGGACCTGGATGTGTGGATGCATTCATCAGACCGTATACTGAAATCCGTAACAATATATATATATATATATATATATATATATATATATATATATATATATATATATATATATATATATATATATATATATATATATAGATATATATATATATATATATACACACACACACACATACATATTGTTATGGTTGTGGAAATTCACAGAGCACCATATAGGCCCTTAGATCAGTTATGTCGATAAGTCTGTGTTCAGATAGATTTCCCCACCGATGTTTAAAGGGATTTATTCGTGTACCGGGCTGTGATCTTTGAGGTAGCCATTTTTCTTTTGCTATCGTTATTTTGGACCAACCGCATTTCAACCACAACAACCACCTTCTCCACAACGCCAACCACAACCACCTTCTCCACAACGCCAACCACATTTCAACCACAACCGCCTCCTCCACAACCACCTTCTCCACAACGCCAACCACAATCACCTTCTTCACAACGCCAACCACAGCCACCATCTCCCAAACCACATCTCCCAAAATAACAAACAACGAACAACATCGCTTGACCTTAAACTCCGCAAACGCCGCCATCTTTGCGCCAGCTAGGGCGAGTTCCCGGCAAACGGCATCGCTGCAAACAGACGCGGGGGTTTCCTCGTTGCCAGTGACGGTGATTTCACCCACGTCCGCTCTCCTTTGTTGGCACCAGCGACGGTGATTTCAACCACGTCGGCTCGCTCCGAGCTTCACCTCGAAATTCGGATCGGGAGATCGAGGGGGGTGGAGCCAGCGGGGGTCAGAGGTGAGGGATCGAAGATCAAACCTCGCCTCATGGATACTATATAACAGCACGCAGAACGCCAAGCTCGCAGTGAGTCAGTCAGTCGGTTTGGGTTTGGAGTGGTGCCAAGATCAAGGTTCGAGTCCAGTGGAGGGCAGTGGAGGTCTGCGTTCGCCGAGGAGACGGGAGCTGGAAGCGCAGCCAAGCCTGCCGTGCCGCGCAGAACTGCGCGTTCGTGTGCGGGATGTGGGGAGAGTCAGAGAGAGGTCGCCAGCCGGCACCGAACGGTCCGAGATGATTGGGCTTCGAGACAGTCCGAGCAACGCAAAGGGACGGACGGGCTCTTCAAGAGAACATCAACTCGAAGAGAACAAAAGACCCGTTTGTTCCTCTGAGGCGTTGCAGGCTGGGCCCGAATCAACAGGCCGCCCGACAAGGCCTGAGCGGAACCGCGGTCACACCAGCTGCCGTGAGGACGGGACATCGCAGGTCACCCCAGCGAGGCACCACGAAGGTGAAGGTAACCAGCCCAGCCTCTCGGAGCTTCTGCGGTCATCACAGCTCCGTGCTCATAAAGACCCAAGAGGTCCAGTCTACCCCTCGTCTTTCCTGGGGTTTTTCCTTGTTTCTTTTGAATGAAATTTGTGGCGCCATGTCTTTAGGTAGAACTGTATAAGTGTACGAAATTAATAGAACGGTGGTAGTTCTTTTTCTTGCTCGCGTCTTGTCCTACCCCCATTAATTGCATGCTTGTACATTGCATTGCTTTTGTTTGCCTCGCCTGATTGCATACATGACTGCATGACTGCATATGTGTTGTGTGTGCAAATAAATGTGCTTGTGTGAATGTTAACCCGTTCGTCGCGTCCTTTTCATTCATTGAACTGCCGTATTGAGTTCGGAATAATAGCTGGCTTTTTAATAGCCGATAATAGAATTGGATCCAACGGGGCTTTCGCGATAATACCCCGCTCGGTTATCCCAAAACAAAGCGAGCTGCTGAAGCGGCTCGTTTCCAAGCGGGCCCCGTTGAGGTACAGTCTCTCGCTAGTCTGCCCGCGTGATTAATTAGGTATATCGACAATTCGGCGATTGACCCTGTAGCGCGGGTAGAGTGTTGACTAGGCTGTGGTGTGCTTAAAACACACCCGTAACGGGATTTTGGCGTTTGATCCGGAAAGCTGCGACTAGATTGTCCATTCGGTGGGCGAGAGCGGCCAACATTGGCTAGAAGCGGTCGTCCGCACGCGGGCAGGCGGAAATCTACAACAATATATACATATATATATATATATATATATATATATATATATATATATATATATATATATATATATATATATATATATACACACACACACACACACACACACACACACACACACACACACACACACACACACACACACACACACACACACACACACACACACACACACACACACACACACACACACACACACACACACACACACATATATATATATATATATATATATATATATATACATATATACAAATATATACATATATACATACATATATACATATACACATATAAGTAGAAGATAAATGGGGTTCTGAGGCAGGCATTCAAATGAATGGGGGAAAAAGGAAAAACTTTCTGACTCAAGCTCCAAAAGCCCAAAATAAGAGACTGATTTTCTCCCCACCAATCCCATTTGTTTAATCAAATCTGTTTCTGGTGTATGTTCCCCCTCCATCCCCTCCCTTACCTCAAATGGCCGCACTGCTGATTCCACACGTGATAAAGCTGAATGTCTAAACTCGGTGTTTGCAGCTAAATCTTGTGTCCTAAACCCATCACTATCTCTACCCACTTTACCCAGTCGCACCCAACTGTCCCTGGACTCTGTATCCTTTTCGCCTGACAAGGTGGAGAGCTTGCTTTCAAACCTCGAGTCAGATTCTGCAACCGGTCCAGACGGCATCAGCCCACGTGTCCTCAAAGCCTGCTCTTCTGCTCTTGCTCACCCTCTCTCTGTTCTATTCACCCTCTCATTTTCCCAAGGTCATCTGCCATCTGCTTGGAAATCTGCTAACATCACTGCCCTGCATAAAAAAGGTGCAAAAACAGATCCCTGTAACTACAGACCAATCAGCCTTCTCCCAATCATCAGCAAGGTTATGGAATCCATCATCGCTTCAGACATGAAATCCTTCCTCTTCTCCAATGGCTTGATTTCCAATCATCAATTTGGTTTCAGACCAGGTCACTCTACCCTGGATATGCTGCTACTGCTCTCCCATCAATGGATGGAGGTCCTCAATGCCAGACAGGAAATCCGAGCCGTATCCCTGGACATATCACCTGCTTTTGACACAGTCTGGCATCCTGCACTACTCACCAAACTCTCTTCCCATGGTATTCAAGGCCATCTCCACTCATGGCTCGCAGACTTCCTCTCCTGTCGCAGTCAACGTGTGGCCCTAAATGGAGTTCTTTCATCCCCTCTTCCTGTGCAGGCTGGAGTTCCTCAAGGTACCGTTCTGGGCCCTGTTCTTTTTCTGGTTTTCATCAATGATCTCTCGGACTCTCTGGAAAATCCTCTATTTCTCTTTGCCGATGACTCCACCCTCTGCCGTACCATCTGTCATCCCTCAGACCGGCAAGCAGCAGCTTCTTCGCTCACTGCAGATCTGGATAAAATCACAAACTGGTCCAACAAGTGGAACATGTCTTTCAATCCAGACAAATCTCACACTCTCACTATGTCTCTTCGAAAGGACCGTTTACAAAACCCCCCCATCCACTTTCTCAACAATCCTCTGGAAGAAGTCTTTTCTTTCAAGCTTCTGGGTCTCACTATCTGCCATGACCTTTCCTGGGAAAGTCACATTTCCAACCTTGCCTCAAAAGCCAGTCGCCGACTGGGAATCCTCCGTCGTGCAAAGTCCTTCCTCGGCCCTCTTGAGCTCCTGACCACTTACAAAGCTTTTGTCCGTAGCCTGATGGAGTACTGCTCTCCCCTCTGGGCTGGTGCTCCTGCCTCCCACCTTTCTCGACTTCACGCTGTCGAAACCAGGGCTTTTAAGATCATTGGCATCTCCCGCAATGAAGCTGAGTCTTTGGGCCTCTCACTCAATCACCGCAGGTTGGTCGGTGGTCTTTCTGTCTTCTACCGACTCCTCTCCAGCCTTGCCCCCCTGCTCTCTCTGCGATTTGTCCCAACCACATTTCCACAGGGCGCTCAAGGTCCGCCAACAACCCCCTTCTGGTAAAACTACCAAAATCACGAATCACTGCTCATCTTCACTCTTTCATTCCTCTTTTTTCCCGCCTTTGGAATAAACTTCCTCACTCTATTCTTTTCCATTCTTCCCTCCAGGCTTTCAAAACAGCTGTTCACCACCACCTCTTATCTTCCCCCATCCAAATCCTCGATCTTTTCTACCCCCGATAATCCACCCAAGCCCACTTCCTTCAATTCTCCTGCTTTCCTTCCTGAAAGTCTCTGTAATGTCCATCTTCTCCTCGCCATGTTCCCCGTCCCATCCCCATCCCTCTCCCTTCCACAGTTCACCTGTCTCTGTTCCCCAATGTTTTGTCCCTTCCACTCCCGCTCCTCTTGTCTCATGCCTCCTTGCTGTGAGTTGTGTGTTAGCTCTCATACGAGCCTCGACCAAGGTATACAAAAAAAAAAAAAAAAAAAAATTTCCTCCCATACAAGCAAATGTAAAATTGAGACTGATTTTTTTCCCCCTCCCATACAAGCAAATGTAAAATTGAGACTAATTTTCTCCCCCACCCATACAAGCAAATGTAAAATAGGAGACTGATTTCCTCCCCCTCCCATACAAGCAAATGTAAAACTGACTTACTGATTGAAGCACTTCTTCCCCTTCATATTTTCATTCCACTCAAAGAGCGAACCAATGAATATTTGTCCATGTTCTACTTTGGGGAATAACTTAATTTTCCTATTACATTCATCACCATCGAGTGTATTCACAAAGTTTACCTTGGAACTTGGTTCTTGGTTTAAGTGTCTTTGTTGAGCAGAAATGAAATGATAAACTTCTCTCAATGCTCTTATTTTACCACCTGCTGAGCCACATATCATTTTGAGATTGTGGTAAATTGTTTTTCCATTGTTCAATTGATAACCATCAAAGTTTTCAGTCCATTCAAGGATATATATTTTTTTCTTTACATTCTCCAACTTATTTGTAATTAAAGTTATCTGCTTATTTGTTTTATCTACTTTTACCACAGTTATTTCTTCAATAAGACTTATTTGATATTTCTCACATTCTTATGTTTCCCAGTTAAATACCAAGGCTGATTACATCTCCACTCTTTGGTTTGCTTATTTCTTGATTCTATCATTTACAAATCAGTAAAAAGATGGTAGAAGCCTGATAAATTCCAAACCCAATATTTTAACACATACTTTTAACCACAAGGGAGACTATCGATTCCATTTTCTAAAATATATATTTTATCTTCAAAAGCTCCTAATGCTTTATTATTTACCTCTTCTGTATATAACTGATGTTTATAACTTCTTATTGTATTCTTTTTCTGTACTCTTCCTTCTTTAAGGTGAAACGGTTGTAATAATGTTTAAAGTTTATTGTTTCCTTCATTATATTTTTCTTTATTCCCTTTAGCTTCTTATCACACCTTTCAATGTTATTATTATCAATATACGTAAAAGAATAAGACTTTGATCTGAATCCTATTAATTCAGTGATGACCTTCCCACCCAATTCCTCTTTAAACTTACCAATAACCTTTTTAGTGCAGTTGATTGTAGAAAAATCGTGCAAATTATGATACAAGCATTAAATTTGGCATTTCTGTTCTGCAGGGCTTTCTGATCAAATCTGCCCAATTGGCCATTTGAAATTCCAAATTTTGAAAGAAAAAAAAAACTTCAACAAAATTTGAAGTCACAGCTGGCTGAAATTCTTGAAGCGCAAGTGAACATCCCAGACAGAGAACCAAGGGGAGATGCAGTCATCATTGATGGCTTTGCACTTATCAATGCCCTACCGCCATGCACTTCAAACATATTTTATGACTATGCTAAAGAAGACATCATCCCAAAGGTGGAATCCTATAATGCCAGGTACGAGAGGGTGGACGTAGTGTTTGATGTGCACAAGGAGTCAAGTCTGAAGTCTGAGGCAAGGTCGAAAAGGGGCAAGGAATCAAAAGAAGAGTGACAGGAACCAGTAAGTCCCCAAGTAACTGGAGAAGCTTTCATCGAGGTGACAGCAACAAGACTGAGCTGTTTCACTTCCTTGCAGAAAAGATGTGTGAAGCACAGACGATAAGCAGAGTCATTGTCACAAAAGGAGAAGATGCCATCAGCAACACAAGGAAGTCACTGGATGCTGTGTCTCCATGTTGTCATGAAGAAGCTGACACTCGAATATTTGTACACGCCAGGGATGCAACGACGGATGGTAGCAAGTCCATAATCATAAAGGCTAATGACACGGACGTACTAGTCATAGCAATATCTGTACTGCCATCCTTACAGGAACTAGGTCTTGAGAACATGTGGATTGCCTTTGGCCAAGGAGCCAAGGCACGATGGGTTCCAGTCCATGAGATAGTTTCTGCAATAGGGCCTGAGAAAGCTCGAGGGATCCCATACTTCCATGCATTCCGTGAATGTAACGTCGTGTCTGCCTTCCACAGTATAGGGAAGAAAACTGCATGGCAGACTTAGAACGTCTTTGATGATGTTTCTGAAACATTCACCAATCTCAGCCAGCATCCAACATTGATTCGTGATCTTGACTTTTGTGAAGTTTTTTTTATTTTCAAATTTTTTCAAAATTTGGATCTTCAAATGGCCAATCAGGCAGATTTGATAAGAGTCCCTTGGAGAACAAATGTGCCAAATTTGATGCTTGTATCATCATTTGCACGATTCCTCTCAAAAATTGCTGTTATCTGCCCCACTATTTTATTCTTTGATGAAAACAACACATCACCTGATTTATAATTATTTTATCATATATATCAATATTATTAATCATATCCTCATATACATCACTTGTCTTAATTTCTAATATAAAACTATCTGTATCCATATATAACTATGACACATTTTCCTACACTTTGATTATAAATTATTATAGTAATAGTCATACATTAACGACTTTGACAAGTCAAGAATTGATGTTCCTATATAAATAGGTTTATCGATTTCAATACTCTCTTTTTTCAAATGAAAAGCACAAAAGTTCTCTGAAAACACCTCCGCTCGTTCAAAACTTGGTCTATTAATTAACTTTGAGGCCTGTTTCCAAGATGTAGCAAGTCTTATGTTTTGTCAATTCCTCACATTTTCCATCGTCTTTCCAAATACAGCATTATTCATTAATATATAAAAGTCCTTCTCAAAATCTGTTTTTGCTTCTGTTCTCCTTTTTGTATTAAAATCAATATACAGTACTTCTTTAACCAATGACTTTGTTTAAATATATAAATCGGATGAATTTTCCTCACTCTCAACCCAGTAGATTAATATTGTCTCAAGTTGCTTTGATGCAAAACATAACTTTCTTTATCATTTAATGTAGTAAGTAGTTTTTTCTGGAGATTTACCTTTTATATTAAATGACTTGGTAATCACTTAACAATTCATTTCTTGGACATTCTTTATCAGGGGCATAAGGTAGGTCCTTATGTTTGTGATGAAGTTCTTCTGTATATTTTAAATCAACCTCAAAATAATATCCAACTTCAGCTTCATCCAATTCTTTTTGAGAGGAGACAACAATGTGTTGTAAAACTTTTTCATTATGTTTTTCTTCAACCCATTTAAGTTTTCCACAAGGTAAATATTGAGACATTAGCCCACCCATACAAATTGTTAGCATCATAATCCATCAGGTAACAGTTGTCCTCATTCTTATTATAATCAGGAAGATATTTGTTATTTGCTTCAGCATATCTCTTGGAACATACTTGAGATATTCCTCCTCTTTTCACCTTCTCTATCATTAAAAGCATATCTACATCACTGATTAATTGCAAATTTTGTGTTGTCATTTTTAACATAGCACTCCAAGCCAAACACGGGCTGCGTAATAGTCAGCGGGGTCGAATCCATAAGAATTTTTATCATGACAGACTGTTCTAAAAGTTTCAAACACATCAGCCAATACCAATACATCAGTTTTAAGATACAAATCATGAAATTCTCCAATATTCTTGATATTAAACTTCTCCCAAACCTTTTTAGCTTGTGTATAATCTCTATCAGAAATATGAGTTATATTTAACTTACCATAGAAATGTTCCCTTGAAGGAAGTTGTGTTTCTTTAAACTTCTCAAATGAATCCATATCGTCATACGGATATATTCCGTTTTGAGATAGGAGATCAATCTCTTCTTGATTTGAGAAATGTGATTTAAGATTCGGGAATTTTTTTCTATATTCCATGCTAAGTTAGATTATGGAATTGCCATAAACTTGTATGTGTCAAGAAATCTGATATGGGTTATGGGGAATGTATGAATTGTTTTCGTGAATGAGATGTATTTTTGATCTGTGTTAGGAATAACAGAAATATCTCCAGATGTCTTTGAAAGTTCGTTTATAAATAGATGTGTGTCATAGTGAGCGTTGTTGTGAAGAAAGACAGGAATAAAGTTTTGGGGCTTGTAATTAAGATAACAACTGGAATGAGCTGGACCTCTATATATACCAGTAAGACGACAGTGATCCCTAACCTTGACCGCTCCCTCAATTTTTTCCTCACAAATATGACGTATACTGTTGTTTCTAAATTCCTTTTCTCTCCCTTTGTTAATGACATTGGTTTCTAGGTTTTAACCATTATTTCTATTCGTCTTATAGTCTTTTTCCAATCGTCTTGCAAACTGCTCTGAGGCATCTTCTCCTCTATAAAGTTCTCACTTGTATTCATTACCAACAGATGATTTGATATAATAACAGAAACCACAAGGAGTACGTTTTTGATACTTATTTGTGTATGATTTCTTTGGATTTGGAGAAACAGAATCAATATTTTCAAGGATACTTTCAAAATCAGCAAATATCACAAATGGATGTTTAATAGATTTGTTAAAATCTTTGAATGATATGTTTGAACCTGCTTTTGGGAAATGGATTACGGTTGATTTATGATTACTACAATATTTTGAATGTTGATTTAATTGTTCTTTTGTATGAAAGGAGTTGAGACATCTCTTACAAGGATACGTTTTACATTTTCTCTTGTATAGTTGTGATTCGGTTTATCTTGATAAATTTTTGATGAATGCATAATGTGAGTTTTCCTTTGAAGGAAAGTTGAGAAGGTCAATGTGTGTTTCATCATTTTTATCGTTGTTTGAAATTTTTAACATCTGAACTTTGTTTGTATCCATTAATCCATAAACATTAACAGAGAGATTATTCATTTTCTCAAATTTAGGAATATCTCTCGATGACATTGGAAACTTTAATTCTTTAACATTTAATGCATTCTTGTATTTCTTGTAATGTTCAACCCTTTCAGGATTCCATTGTGGAGGATGTAAGTGAGCAAGAACAGACCATAGAAAACATTTATTATCTTTGTTTTGAATATTAATAACTGCTTTCTTAAGTTTTATCTCTTTTGGAAAATCAACATAAGAAGAAGCTGGAAAAGGATCTGATTTTAAGATGTGTATATCTTGAAATGATGAGAAATTATGAGAAATGATGAGATACATATATATCTACATATAAATATATATCCATATTTATATAGACATATATATATATATATATATATCCATATTTATATAGACATATATATATATATATATCCATATTTATATAGACATATATATAGACATATATATATATATATATATATATATATATATATATATATATATATATATATATATATATATATATATATATATATATATATACACAGATATATGTACAAATATATATATATATATATATATATATATATATATATATATATATATATATATATATATATATATATATATATACACACATACATACACATACATATATATAATATATACATACATATATATATATATATATATATATATATATATATATACATATATATATATATATACATATATATACACACATACATACACATACATATATATAATATATACATACATATATATATATATATATATATATATATATATATATATATATATATATATATATATATATATATATTTATATATATATATATATATATATATATATATATATGCAAATATATATGTTCATATACATATATATATATATATATATATATATATATATATATATATATATATATATATATATATATATACATATACATGTTGAGATCAAGGTGAAGTCCATACTGATTGGAATCAAGTTCTGTCCACACCAATCTTGGTCGAGAAGAGTTTATTTACACACCAAAGTACATATGCATATGGAGAGACAGGCCAGCTCTGTAGTCAGTCCAGCCCAGCTCTGTCTGGCTTAGTTCAGCTCTGCCTCATATACAATTTTACTCTGACCCTTGTATGACCACCTGCAAACATGATTCATCCTGTTCCCTCCCTCAACTTCCATTAGGAGAGTCCAAAGCACAGATCTTTAGTTCTTTCCCCCCTGGGTTCTGCAGCTGCCTGTCATTATCTTGACTAATAGCAAGGCCTGTTTCCTGTTTTTTATCCTGTTGAAGCAATGCTAGTACAAAACAAGATTACTTCACTTAAACGTTGGAACACTCAGCCTTTGTTACTTCCTAAGTGTTCAACAAGGGCAGCTGTCTCTCTTCCATAGTCAGCCTTTTGTTAATTCCTAAGTGTTTAACAAGGCCATCTGTCCTCTCCCTCTAACATTGCTAACTGTGTTCAGGGTTTGGCCTTACCTTGAACCAGCAAAGGCGAACTTTTAGCAAGGACAATGATGACTTGCTTGGGACATATTCAGTGTCTCCACATGCATAGTACATACATATATACTGTATATATATGTATATACATACACATACACATATACATACACATATACATATACATATAAATATACATATATATATATATACACATATTAAAAAAAAATTAAGAGAGCACTGCAAAATTATGAGTTTTTATGGTTTTACTATTTATAGGTATGTGTTTGAGTAAAATGAACATTTTTGTTTTATTTTATAAACCACTGACAACATTTCCCCCAAATTCCGAATAAAAACTTTGTCATTTAGAGCATTTATTTGCAGAAAATGACAACTGATCAAAATAACAACAAAGATTCAGTGTTTTCAGACCTCAAATAATACAAACAAAACAAGTTCATATTCATTATTAAACAACACAATACTTATGTTTTAACTTAGGAAGAGTTCAGAAATCAATATTTTGTGGAATAACCCTGATTTTCAATCACAGCTTTCATGCGTCTTGGCATGCTCTCCACCAGTCTTTCACATTGCTGTTATGTGACTTTATGCCACTCCTGGAGCAAAAATTCAAGCAGCTCGGCTTTGTTTGATGGCTTGTGACCATCCATCTTCCTCTTGATCACATTCCAGAGGTTTTCAATGGGGTTCAGGTCTGGAGATTGGGCTGGCCATGACAGGGTCATGATCTGATGGTCCTCCATCCACTCTTTAATTGACCTGGCTGTGTGGCATGGAGCATTGTCCTGCTGGAAAAAACAATCCTCAGAGTTGGGGAACATTGTCAGAGCAGAAGGAAGCAAGTGTTCTTCCAGGACAACCTTGTACATGGCTTGATTCATGAGTCCTTCACAAAGACAAATCTGCCCGATTCCAGCCTTGCTGAAGCACCCCCAGATCATCACCGATCATCCACCAAATTTCACAGTGGGTGCGAGACACTGTGGCTTGTAGGCCTCTCCAGGTCTCCGTCTAGCCATTAGATGACCAGGTGTTGGGCAAAGCTGAAAATTGGACTCATCAGAGAAGATGACTTTACTACAGTCCTCCACGGTCCAATCCTTATGGGCTTTTGCAAACCTCAGTCTGGCTCTTCTTTGTTTCTCATTGATTATTTCTAGCTTTGCATGACTTCAGCCCTGCCCCTCGGAGCCTGTTTCGAACCGTCCTCGCCATGCACTTCACCCCAGCTGCTGTTTGCCATTATTTTTGTAGTTCACTTGATGTCACCCTGCGGTCGTTGAGTGACATTCGAATGAGTTGGCGGTCATCCCGGTCAGTGGAAAGTCATTTTCGCCCTCTCCCAGTCTGTAGCTTTGTTGTCCCCAATGTCTGCTGCTTGACATTGTTCTTATGAACCGCCGTCTTCAAAATTTTAAGGATGGAAGCAACGTGATGCTCACTGTATCCCTCTGCCAGTTGATCCAAAATTTAACCCTTCTTTTCCTCACTCAAAACTTTTCTTTTCAACTCTTTTGGCATGGTCAATTGTTATTTTTTTGATTCCAATAACTTTTGAGGTACTACTCGCACTGTTTTTGCCATCCAGCTGGTCCTATTGCAAGAGGATAGTGATGACCATAGCAGTGGTTTTTATACTTTTCCTTGTTAAATAAGATTCGGTTCAGGTGATCACCTAATCAGTACCTCACGAAGTAGATTGAGGTGTGCCTGTGTTAGAATTCAACAGACACTGGAATGGAATTGGCTGCCATACATATAGAGATGCTGATTTAATTTTTTTTTGGAGTGGTCTCTTATTTTTTTCCAGAGCTGTATATACATGTACATTGTACATATATATATATATATATATATATATATATATATATATATATATATATATATATATATATATATATATATATATATACATACATACATATTGTTGTGGTTGAGGAAATTCGCAAACCACCATTCAGGTCCCGTAGGTGAGATATCTCTGAAAGTATATGTGTAGTTAGCCCAAACCCGTTGTTTAGAGGGAATAAATGTCATTCATTCGGGCTGCGACCCTTTAAGATAGCCGTTTTTCTGTTCTATCTTTATTTTGAGCCAACCACGTCTCAACCGCCATCACACAACAACCACCAACCGCAACGCCGCTTCACAACAACAACAACGCCAACAGCCACGACCTTTACCGTCACAACTCGCTCTCGCAATCATCGCATCACCGCCATTCCAAGCGTCACCGTGGCCAGGGACCACCACAATAAACCCTCCACCACCTTCACCTCTCCTCCTTCTGCCACCATTCCCGCACCGCTTGTGGGCACCGATCCTGGACTCGTACAGGGCGCGTGCCGAGCAGCGGGTGCAAAAAGCGGCCTTTCCGGGGAAGTCGGATCAGGAATGATTCACGCCCACTTCTGTTCCGTCCTATCAGCGAGCGCGGGGCGATATGGCCCCGCCTCCAGGCGTGTCGGAGTAGAATCGATATATGCAAATTCGAGGATCAGGAATGATTCACGCCCACTTTTCCTCCGTCCAATGGGCGAGTGTGGCTCCGCCCCCGAGCCGATCCTGATCCGAAAATCTGCATATGGTTTCTCCTGCTGACTATAAAGCGCCGAGCGCGGGGCGGATCGAGAGAGAAGAGTTTCTGTTTCGGGCTCGAGTTGGAGAAGAGTTTTCTCTTTCGGGCTAGGGCGAGTTGGAGAGGTGTGGCAGCGGCAGCAGCAGCGGCAGCGGCAGGGGCAGAGAGAGAAGAGTTTCTGTTTCGGGCTCGAGTTGGAGAAGAGTTTTCTGTTTCGGGCTCGAGTTGGAAAGAGTTTCTGTTTCGGGCTCAAGTTGGAGAGAGGTTTCTGTTTCGGGCTCGAGTTGGAGAGGTGTGGCGGCGGCGAACTGTGGCAGCAGCAGTCAAGACGGGTCTGGAGGAGAGTCGGTCTGTCGGGGTTCGGAGTCTGTCGGGGAGCTGCAGAGAGGAGAAGCCGGGAACGCGGTCGAGGGCGCAGTGGAGTCGCTCGTCGCGGGACCCAAGCAAGCCAGCTATCCTCTCTCCCCAGAGCATCAACAACCCCCCCTGTTTCATCCCCCCGCGCTGAGATAGTGCGAAAAGGGGGGCCCCGTTCCCACCCCATTCCAGGCAGTGCCAGCGAGGCCCGCGGAGGAGCGCGGAGTCGGGGCACCGCCGCCATTTTGCGGCTCATCACAAGACGGGTAGGCTCGACGCGGTCTCGGCCCACAGACCACGTCTGCCCCCTTGTCGTTGAGGGTGGCCCCTTTTTCTTTTGCTTTGGAGTATATGTGTTGTCGGCGCCGTCTGTAAAGTAAAACTGTGTAAGTGTTGCCGTGTGCTCGCATAGTCGGTAGTAGATCTGCATTGTGTTTCTTTTGTTGCATTTGCTTTTGGTGCATAATTGTTGTGTTTCTTTTACATTTGCTTTTGGTGCATAATTGTTGTATTTGTATATGTGTGCTTTCCATTTGCCGCGGAATAAATGTGCCTTATGTTGAACTGTTTTTCCCGTTTCGCTTCGTCTTTTCTTTAATTGAATCTCCATCTTACTTCACGTAAAGGGTTGGTAGTGGGCTAAATACGCCGGAGAATTAATCGGAACCGTCGAGGTTGACGATAACACCACTCGGTTATCCCGATAGTACGGAATGGGTCGCTTAAAGTGGCCCGTGTCCGAAGTCAACCTGCAGCGAGGTGCGATCGCCCGGTCTACCCTCCTTGTGGGTACTTAGGTAGGTCGAATTTGGTGAACAACCCTATCCCACGCGGGGGGCCGATTGGCACGATCGTGGTGAGGCCGAAAGGCCCACCCGTGACTAGTTTCCGGCGTTAGTCCGAGAGGGTCACGACGGAATTGTCCGTCCGGTGGGCGACGTGCCGCGATTCGAGTTACGTGGCCGCTCGCACGCTGGCGGGCGCGAATTCGCAACAATATATATATATATATATATATATATATATTTATATATATATATATATATATATATATATATATATATATATATATATATATATATATATATATATACGTGTGTGTGTGTGTGTGATGAGAGCGAACACAGAAAGAACAACAAGGGAAGCAGGAGACAAGAGTGGTGGGAGAGGGAAGGAAAAAACAGTGTGGAACAGAGTCATGAGGAGATCTGTGGAAGGGAGAGGGATGGGGTGGCGTTCACAGGCTAAACAAGATGGATACTTCAGGGACTTTCAGGAAGGAAAGCAGGGAATTTGAAAGAGGTGCGTTTGGGGAAGATCAGCAGGGGTGGAAAAGATCATGGTTTTGGATAGGGGAAGATAAGAGATGGTAGAGGTAAACAGCTGTTTTGAAGATCTGGAGGGAGGAGTGGGATTGAAGAGAGTGTGGGAGCTTGTTCCAAAGGTGGGGAATAAAGAAGAATGAAAGAGTGAAGGTGAGCAGTGATTCTTAATTTTGGAAGTTTTACCAGAAGGGGTTGCTGGCAGACCTTGAGCACCCTGTAGATATATTGGGGAGACATATCTCAGACAGATCAGGGGGGGGGGGAGGCAGGCCGGAGAGGAGACAGAAGAAGACAGAAGACCACCAACCTGCCTGCGGTGAGAGAGTGAGAGACCCAGACTCAGCCTCATCATGGGAGATACCAATGATCCGAAATGCCTTGGTTTCCACAGCGTTAAACCGAGAAAGGTGAGAGGCAGGAGCATCAGCCCAGAGGGGAGAGCAGTACTCCTTCAGGCTGCAGATGAAAACTTTGTATGTGGTCAGGAGCTCAGGTATGCCAATGAAGGACTTTGCACAACGGAGGATGCCCAGTCGGCGACTGGCTTTGGAGGCCAGTTTTGGTTTAGTTTAGGTATATTTGGATAGTTTATCTCTATTTGTAATGCATACACATAACCAATTGTGTGTCATGTGAGTGGTGTGTGTGTTTTCTTTATCTCTTCATGTCTGTGTTTTGTTTGCATTAACAGTACCAGAGATTCTTGTCTAAAATAATGGTTATTTGGTTGCCATGAAATAAAAGGGCATCATCAAAAAGAAATAAATTGCTGCTGCAATGTGCTGTTAATGGCCACATTATTGTTGCGACAACAACAACAAAATATATAGAGAGTGTTCACAATTTTGATTAGCTGAAAATTCTCAAAAATTAACTTAGTAGCTTCAAAGATCCACGACAAATGATGCAAGATGATGCGTTACCTTTGAGAAGGTCAAAATATATAATAACTATTTGTTTGGAACTAGACCAAACTGATAGGTGGGATGAATTTGATTATTTTGGAACACTGAATGACAAGTTAACTCCTCTCCTGATAATACAACTGTAAGAAGAAGAAGAAGAAGGAGAAGAAGAAGGAGAAGGAGAAGGAGAAGGAGAAGGAGAAGGAGAAGGAGAAGGAGAAGGAGAAGGAGAAGGAGAAGGAGAAGGAGAAGGAGAAGGAGAAGGAGAAGGAGAAGGAGAAGGAGAAGGAGAAGGAGAAGGAGAAGGAGAAGGAGAAGGAGAAGGAGAAGGGAGAGAGAGAGAGAGAGAGAGAGAGAGAGAGAGAGAGAGAGAGAGAGAGACAGAGACAGAGACAGAGACAGAGACAGAGAGAGAG
>NC_140963.1:30080903-30118403 GCF_056783735.1 Eptatretus burgeri
TCGGCATGACGGAGCACGAAGCACTCGCTCGGCGTGACGGAGCACAAAGCACTCGCTCGGCGTGACGGAGCACAAAGCACTCGCTCAGCGTGACGGAGCACGAAGCACTCGCTCGGGGTAATGGAGCACGAATAACTCCCTTGGGGTGACGGAGCACGAAGCACAAAGCACTTGGTCGGGGTGACGGAGCACGAAGCACTCGCTCGGGGTGACAGAGCACGAAGCACTCGCTCGGGGTGACGGAGCACGAAGCACTCGCTCGGGGTGACGGAGCACGAAGCACTCGCTCGGGGTGACGGAGCACGAAGCACTCGCTCGGGGTGACGGAGCACGAAGCACTCGCTCGGGGTGACGGAGCACGAATAACTCCCACGGGGTGACGGAGCACGAAGCACTCGCTCGGCGTGACAGAGTACGAAGCACTCCCTCAGCGTGACAGAGCACGAAGCACTCGCTCGGGGTAATGGAGCACAAATAACTCCCTCGGGGTGACGGAGCACGAAGCACGAAGCACTCGCTTGTGGTGATGGAGCACGAAGCACTCGCTCGGGGCGATGGAGCATGAAGCACTCGCTTGGTGTGACGGAGCACGAAGCACTCACTTGGGGTGACGGAGCACGAAGCACTCGCTCGGGGTGATGGAGCACGAAGCACTCGCTCGGGGTGACGGAGCACAAAGCACTCGCTCGGGGTGACGGAGCACGAAGCACTCGCTCGGGGTGACGGAGCACGAATAACTCCCTCGGGTGATGGAGCACGAAGCACTCGCTCGGCGTGACGGAGTACGAAGCACTCCCTCAGCATGAGAGAGCACGAAGCACTCGCTCGGGGTAATGGAGCACAAATAACTCCCTCGGGGTGACGGAGCACGAAGCACGAAGCACTCGCTTGTGGTGATGGAGCACGAAGCACTCGCTCGGGGCGATGGAGCACGAAGCACTCGCTTGGTGTGACGGAGCACGAAGCACTCACTTGGGGTGACGGAGCACGAAGCACTCGCTCGGGGTAATGGAGCACAAATAACTCCCTCGGGGTGATGGAGCACGAAGCACGAAGCACTCGCTTGTGGTGATGGAGCACGAAGCAATCGCTCGGGGCGATGGAGCACGAAGCACTCGCTTGGTGTGACGGAGCATGAAGCACTCACTTGGGGTGACGGAGCACGAAGCACTCGCTCGGGGTGACGGAGCACGAAGCACTCGCTCGGGGTGACGGAGAAGCACTCGCTCGGGGTGACGGAGCACGAAGCACTCGCTCGGGGTGACGGAGCACGAAGCACTCGCTCGGGGTGACGGAGCACGAAGCACTCGCTCGGGGTGACGGAGCACGAAGCACTCGCTCGGGGTGACGGAGCACGAAGCACTCGCTCGGGGTGACGGAGCACGAAGCACTCGCTCGGGGTGACGGAGCACGAAGCACTCGCTCGGGGTGACGGAGCACGAAGCACTCGCTCGGGGTGACTGAGCACGAAGCACTCGCTCGGGGTAACGGAGCACGAAGCACTCGCTCGGGGTGACGGAGCACGAATAACTCCCTCGGGGTGACGGAGCACGAAGCACTCGCTCGGCGTGACGGAGTATGAAGCACTCGCTCGGGGTAATGGAGCACAAATAACTCCCTCGGGGTGACGGAGCACGAAGCACGAAGCACTCGCTTGTGGTGATGGAGCACGAAGCACTCACTCAGGGCGATGGAGCACGAAGCACTCGCTTGGTGTGACGGAGCACGAAGCACTCACTTGGGGTGACGGAGCACGAAGCACTCGCTCGGGGTGACGGAGCACGAAGCACTCGCTCGGGGTGACGGAGCACGAAGCACTCGCTCGGGGTGACGGAGCACGAAGCACTCGCTCGGGGTGACGGAGCACAAAGCACTCGCTCGGGGTGACGGAGCACGAAGCACTCGCTCGGGGTGACAGAGTACGAAGCACTCCCTCAGCGTGACAGAGCACGAAGCACTCGCTCGGGGTAATGGAGCACAAATAACTCCCTCGGGGTGACGGAGCACGAAGCACGAAGCACTCGCTTGTGGTGATGGAGCACGAAGCACTCGCTCGGGGCGATGGAGCATGAAGCACTCGCTTGGTGTGACGGAGCACGAAGCACTCACTTGGGGTGACGGAGCACGAAGCACTCGCTCGGGGTGATGGAGCACGAAGCACTCGCTCGGGGTGACGGAGCACAAAGCACTCGCTCGGGGTGACGGAGCACGAAGCACTCGCTCGGGGTGACGGAGCACGAATAACTCCCTCGGGTGACGGAGCACGAAGCACTTGCTCGGCGTGACGGAGTACGAAGCACTCCCTCAGCATGAGAGAGCACGAAGCACTCGCTCGGGGTAATGGAGCACAAATAACTCCCTCGGGGTGACGGAGCACGAAGCACGAAGCACTCGCTTGTGGTGATGGAGCACGAAGCACTCGCTCGGGGCGATGGAGCACGAAGCACTCGCTTGGTGTGACGGAGCACGAAGCACTCACTTGGGGTGACGGAGCACGAAGCACTCGCTCGGGGTAATGGAGCACAAATAACTCCCTCGGGGTGATGGAGCACGAAGCACGAAGCACTCGCTCGGGGTGACGGAGAAGCACTCGCTCGGGGTGACGGAGTACGAAGCACTCGCTCGGGGTGACGGAGCACGAAGCACTCGCTCGGGGTGACGGAGCACGAAGCACTCGCTCGGGGTGACGGAGCACGAAGCACTCGCTCGGGGTGACGGAGCACGAAGCACTCGCTCGGGGTGACGGAGCACGAAGCACTCGCTCGGGGTGACGGAGCACGAAGCACTCGCTCGGGGTGACGGAGCACGAAGCACTCGCTCGGGGTGACTGAGCACGAAGCACTCGCTCGGGGTGACGGAGCACGAAGCACTCGCTCGGGGTGACGGAGCACGAATAACTCCCTCGGGGTGACGGAGCACGAAGCACTCGCTCGGCGTGACGGAGTATGAAGCACTCGCTCGGGGTAATGGAGCACAAATAACTCCCTCGGGGTGACGGAGCACGAAGCACGAAGCACTCGCTTGTGGTGATGGAGCACGAAGCACTCACTCGGGGCGATGGAGCACGAAGCACTCGCTTGGTGTGACGGAGCACGAAGCACTCACTTGGGGTGACGGAGCACGAAGCACTCGCTCGGGGTGACGGAGCACGAAGCACTCGCTCGGGGTGACGGAGCACAAAGCACTCGCTCGGGGTGACGGAGCACGAAGCACTCGCTCGGGGTGACGGAGCACAAAGCACTCGCTCGGGGTGACGGAGCACGAAGCACTCGCTCGGGGTGACGGAGCACGAAGCACTCGCTCTGAATGACGTGTCATGGCAAAGGAGTCCGCAGTGTGTGAACGATTCACTCAGAATGGCGTAGCACAGTTCCACTGTCAGCAAAAGGCGCTCGGCAAGTGGCTTAAGCACTCCAATTCAATGGTTGGGAAGGAAAGGTTGGCCAGGCTGTTGCTGCATTCCATGAAGGATCCCTTTAACTTTAAAGCTGGTCTTCACCGTGCACGCAGCAGTTGATGAAATAAAATGAATCCATAAATCTGCGATTTTGCTTGCTCGTCTGTGCACGTCTCACGTTGTCCATCGGTTCGGGGTCCGCGCAAACGTTTCAACCTTAAAAAAAAATTAAAATAAAAAACTCCATTTTTTGAAACCAGATTTGCTTTGATTCCCTGTAGCGCACCTCGTGAAACCTCCGAAAATATACACATAGATCTGGCAGATGCTATGGATGGGCAATCCCTCTTGGGGGACAGGGTACGAGGTCCAGCAGTGAATGCATATAATCAATCAGCTCAATGAGGCTGGTTTATCTTGGCATGTTCTGAAATATTTTGTTCACTCAATGTAATTCTCCAAACAGCAGAATAAGATAACTTTAATGTTTTGGAAATTTCACATTTTCTTGTGTATGTATGGAGGAGGAACATAGCCTTGCTTGCTTTCAGTAAATAGGTATATCGGCTTAGTTACAAGACTCAATATTTCTTTAAATTATCAGATTTCACAACAGATTTTGACACTCATTTAGTCTGGATGATATCCGATCCTCAAAATCGAAATAGTATTTCGATGATAATACTTTAATTAGTCCGTGAGAGTAAATCATGAAAATCGTATCATATAATGCAGGAAATTGCTCCAAGCTCCTGTGGGAGAAAATAATTATATTAATGTACTCTCAATTATTATTGTTGCTGGTGTTTTATAAATTTAATTTTTATGCTACAATGTCAGTGATGCTTTCCTTTAGCCAAGTCTTTTGACCTAAATGTTGATAAAAGGAATGTCTTGCTATGGAACAAAGTGACCTGGTTGATAACACTGCAACTTTTGCCATGATTCTTTCACCTAGTCGACACGTATTGCAGTTGGAGTTCTTTTGCCTAATGCTTATCAGCCCCCTGCACTCCCCATGAAAGCATATAAATACCAGGAAATGTAATCTTGGTTTAGTGCAAATCATTGTGGATGTATACTATCTCAGTGGCTTGGAGTCCAATAGTACTATGTTAATAAAATTATCTGATGTAATGTACTTTCCGTTGTGGACAGTGAATTAATTGTTTCTTACAGTTTGAGTAACAGGATTTACATTGAGTCGGTTAAAACATTAACTACAAGATTCTACAACAATTGGTGCCGTGACTCGGATGTACTAAATCCCTGGAGGAAGTCCATGGTCCGGAGGGATGGCAAATGCCAACGAGATGCTATCCCTGACGGCAGGGCTGTTTTTAGCGGGTAACGTACTTCGAACAAAGGAAAGTACATGTCAGAGAATTTTATTGGAGGTCTGGGAGGATCCTTCGGTCTGGGTCCGCTTCAGCCTGGGGCTGAACAGAGATCAGGGATATCTTGACGGGAAGCTGGAGTCTTCGCCGTACCTTGAGTGAGTTCGTTACTCAGCTCATGGTGCTGTACTGGGTACAGTAGAGGCATTGGGGAAAAGCCAATCCCCTCTGGCCAAAGGGAGGGAGGTTGGAATACCACCTCCACGAGGGGTATGAGACCCAGCTCACTGTGTGAGTGTGTGTGTGATAAAGTGCGATTGTTATGTGATTGTGTGGATTGAGGTTATGTGGTTCGAACGATAAGTGCTATATAGTTGCTTTATTACAGTGCTGGCCAGCATTTATTGCATTTTCGCAACATTGAAGTGGATACTATGGTATTTGTGACCTCTTAATGGTTTGAAAGATGGGAAATGCTGTTCGAAAGAGTGATGAGATTGTGTATATCAAAGCGACATGCCCCAGGCCACGCAGAGGGACATGCGCGAGATATATGTTTGATAAATACGGACCTGATTCTGAGAGAGACGTTGCAAATTGGTGCGTTTGGTCTATGAACAGTAAATTTCCTTTTCCTGAGAATGGTACGTTTGATCGGGATTGTTTGAATCACCCGAGGAAAGTTCTGGAGTGAAATGAAGAGGATCAATGAGGAGCCAGAGGAGTACTTAAAGAGGAGATAAGGAATGCATGGAGAGAAGGGAGTGCAGACACAACACAGGGAGAGGGCTCCTCTTGGTGACAGGTTTGGAGTGCAGAGGAGCTATTCAAAGGAGCCAGGGACTGCATTGATCAGCCTGGCCACCTCTTCTGCATAAAGGCAACTTCAAATGGCCTGTGGGATGGCACATGGCCTGCCGTGTTAGGGTGAGTTGCCTCCAGCAGCTGGGGTATGAAAAAATAAAAAGAAGAAGGTTCACTGTAATGAATACTCAAGGGGGACCTTTTGAGCAGGCCCTGAGGATGACTGACCTTCAGTTGCTGTGCACTCACCCACACAAACTGGTATCATTGCTGTGCCTTTATCTCACAGATGACAGGTCCTGGGCCATGGTTAGTGTAAATATGAGTTAAGATTGTAAATAAGTTATTAACCCACCTGTGTGTCAGTTTTAGCGCCGGCAATTTAGTTGTCGTCTGTATGAGTCTGTTAGTTAGTTACGCAGCACACTAGGTTATTTACTTTTGGGACGTGTGTGCAAATGTCGCACTCAGGGATCCGCAGTTAAAACGTACTAAGGGAAAACTTACACATGCTGGTCACACGCAAATTTGACGACTCGGGACGAGTCTGTAAAAACGTGAGGGGGTAGTGTTACGAATCTGGCAGCCATGAGCACACAACAGACAGGTCCCCAGAGCTCAGTTATTTTGTTTAGTATTTGTGTATAGTTGGAATCCGTCCCCTGTGTCTAATGGGTGATTAAATGTTCGTACGCTGCGGAGTTATTTTGATAGTCAGGGTTTTCATTTACATTTTCAACGACGCCAACAACACCATCGCACCATCCTGACGCCATAACGCTCGCGGTAGGCGGAGTTCAATGAAGGACTTGGCGTCTCTCTCAACCAATCAGAGAGATGTGAGCGAGTTTGCCGTCGTTCGGCCAATGGGAGCCAACGCAGGACAATATTACTCATCTCCCTGTTTGAGGGGCGGTCCGCCGTGACGCCCGCCACGCCCCCCCCCCAGTCCAATCAGCGGACTTGGCGCCCCTTTTGGCCAATCACAGGGGCAATGAGTGGATCGCGCGCCAAAACCATCCAGTAAGGGGGGGCGGGTTACGAGAGGGAGTCCCCTCCCCCCTGGACGGGAGTGAATAATTGATCGGCGCGATCCGACTGGGAGCAGTTGGGGTTTGCCTGCTGGACCATCTCGGATCGCCTCGCCTTGCCTGCTGGCGCTCGCTGCCTTGTCCGCCCTCGCACTGGTTGGCATCCGTCCTTCATCCTCCGTCCCTGGTGCTTGGAGTGGCATCGTTGTTGCGGGTTCAAATTCCGCCAAGCAGAATGTCGAAGACCATATGAGGTGGACATGTCCAAGCTAGCTCTGGTCTCCAGCTCACCTTTCATCGAGCTGGAGGCCTTCAATAAAGACCCGACCGGGTCCATTTCTGGGTATCTGTGTGTGCATGTGTGTGTGTCTGTGTGCCCCGTCTATAAGTAGAAATATTAAGTGCTTTTGTTGTACATTAATTGCATTGCTTAGTTGTGATAACTCTGCCCTTACGTGCTCCCCTCGTCCCCCGATTGTTGTAAATAAATTCCCCTCTTGTTGAATGTACCAGCTCATCCTTGTCCTTTCTACCATTGGTTTGCCATGCTGCGAATGGGGATTAGGAGGCTTCGTTGTTGCCATAATCATGCAATTGGCCCGGCAGGAATCTTGTACTCTCCGCTCGGGGTACGACTCGGATCCGGCTCGGTAACAGCCCGGATGGCGCAGATCGTGCCGAGGGTGAATTTCCCTGGTAGTTTGGACGACGTGGGTATTTAGGTATATTGAAATTGGCAATTGACCCTATCCCATGTGGTCGACCTATTGGCAATCTTCGGTCCGATAAGGGACCCATGACCTTTCGGATTTATCGGAAAGGTACGACCTAAATTCCGGGTGTTTGGTGGAGCCGACTGTACTTCTCCCCCTGGCGGTCGTGCTCGCTGCAGAGACCCGGCCCCACAACAATATATATATATATATATATATATATATATATATATATATATATATATATATATATATATATATATATATATATATATATATATATATATATATACAGGCCCGTAGCCAGAGCTCAGTATTAAGGGGGGCATATGAACTGGATGGGGGGGCACAATTATTATATTTCATATTTTTGATAACCCGGTATACTATTGTATTCATGCAGCATTGACACATCTATACTGAGGTTGCCGTCGCATATTAACCAAATTAATCTCAGCTAGATTTAATATGTTCCGATGTTTTTGGCCTAAAATTATTCGAATGCAGGAGAGCCGCAACAAACTGGCACATTCACAATGCGGATATTCAATGATTAGACAATTGGCACCAATTCAGGTGCACTTATACAAGGTGTTGTCAAGAATTGGCATTAGAAAAATTAATATACCAGAGATACAATGACTAAAGGGGGAGGTTGGCACCAGAATCAGTGCACTTTGAAATAAGATACAGTAGGCTATGACCTGCGATCATCACATTAAACTATCAACAGCAAATACGACCAGCCTGAAGATACCACAAGGTCCGCATTTAAAGCATTCAATTACACAAAGGTAAGGTTATGCACAAAGCACCAGATATGGGATATGCAAAGCACCAAACACAACATTTAACTTAAACATCAGAAGTACAAAGCAGCCGACCACGGCGGGTGCTGACCACAACCACACTGCAGACACAACGACACACGCATCACCAGCAGTCACACACATAATCTGAACCCCTCGTATAGTTTTTATACCGCTGTACTCGCTGTCAGAAGAGCTGCAGGCGACGTGTCTCGGTGTGGAATCTTCTGAGGACCTTCTCCTTCCATTCATTCAGGCATTTACGTGTGAGGTCTCTCTCGAAGGCCAGCTGTACCAGTTGTGCATTGCGTGCATGGCGCATGGACCGTCGATGGTCAGTGAAGACATTCCTCAATGTTGAGAATGAGTTTTCACACATGGCAGTGGATGCACCAAATGTTAGTCCAAGTCTCATAGCAGTCACTACACTTGGCATGGCTTCCAGCGTTTTGTAGTATGTTGAGAGGAGTTTTGTGTTGTCCATCTCTTGTTTGGCTGCTTTTCTGTCTGTGAGCGAATAAACTGCTTTGCAACCACACACTCTGTTTCACTGAGGGTTGACTTTGTTAATGTCATGATGTGCTGGAGCAAGTGGGGATCCAAAAACGTGCCATTTTCGGGATTCAAGGCAGCGAGTGAACGGGCGAGTTGTGTGTTGCGCTCACTGAAGCGCTGAGTGATCTCGCCAAGCACAGTGTCAATTGCGCTGTAAAAAACCCTCTGCAGTTCCGTCTTGTCATTGTCGTTGTTTTGTCCTGTAGTCTCCAAAACTACAAACTGTTCCAAGTTCTTATGCATTGTGCGTCTCCGTTTTGGTAGTGCAGGTGTAGAAGTGCGAGCATCGTTGGCCTTGTTCCACAGATCAGTAAACTCATCCTCAGAGCGGAGTTTCTTCACGCACTCTGTAGCACTCGCCACCAGTTCCAACCCCGTTAGCAAGTCCATGTCCTCTGCCTGCAAGAGTCTGTTAGGGCCATCTAACTACATCAGCAGTTTTTGTACAAAGATAGCAGTGAACATGAAGGCAGGCCCAGAGACTTCCCGCAAAAGCCCAATAGCCTCCATCCTCATCTCTGCACCGTAGGCATGCTCTGCATCAATCTCCGACAGTAAGGATGTGATATCCTTAAAAGATCCTATGATCACAGACACGGTGGCTAAATGTTCCATCCACCTTTGATCAAGAAGTCGTTTTAACCGCTCACCTTTATATTGTGCAGCAACAGTGGGCTTTCTGAAGAATTTGTACAGGCAACAACAAACCTCGAGGAAATCAGTGACAGCTTTCTCTGCTGCCAGTGCGTGGATAACTACCAGATGGAGTTGGTGATTCAAGCAGTGCACATAGGGGATTTCTCTTTCCAATATCTCTTGCAACAACTTTTGCACCCCACCGTGCTTCCCAGCCATTACCGAAGCCCCGTCGTACACCTGACTTAATATTTTTGATGTGTCAAGTCCTGTTTTTGTCAGCTCTGCAATTATTAGGTCTGTCAATGTTTTTGCATCTCCAGTGTCGGCTGTAGCTATTGTGAGTAGACGCTCTGTTGCTTCATTTGATGCCGATACAAAGCGAATGATGATTGATATGTTCTCACATTCAGTGGGGTCCCTCGTCCCATCCACCTTGATGGTAAACCACGATGTGCCTACTTCTTCCACGATGGCATCCGTCACAACATTACTCAATGTGCAGATCAGTTCATTCTGGATTTCCGGACTAGTATAGCTTGCGTTTCATGGGATATGCTTGATTATTTCGGCGAGCTCGGTGTCTTTTTTGAGTGTGTAGTTTAAAAGCGAGAGGAAGAGCCCACTGTGCCCATCTGACATATCCTCAAAATTATCAAGGCTCCCTCTAAAAGGTATTTGATTTTCGGCGAGAAATCCCACAACATCGATAAAAGCAGACACATAGTACCGGTTTCTATTTAGCTGGTCAGCATTGAGGAGTGTGAAAATCTCCTCAGCACAATCGATGCGCCTCTCATTCTCCTTCCACCTCAAAACACAAGTTAAATGTTCCTTTGAAGTTGCATGTTTGTGAAACCCCCTGCCTTTCTCAACGGCATGTTTCCAATTCCGGTAGCCTCGCACTGTGAAAGTAGAGTCCACTGGGCCACGTGCGGTGTTAAACTTCCTACATGGATAGTAGAATGCTGCATCTGTCTGCACACTGTATTCCAGCTATTCATTAGTCTGGTACCACGAGGACACAAATGAGCGACTCCTGTTCTGCAACAGATGGCCAGGGTACCGCTGTAGAACCACTTGATTCGGTCTGTCACTTCCAAGATCATCGGGAAGCGGCTTGACAGTCACAGCTGGTCCCGAGGCCGCCGCCGAGCGTGGGAACTCGGCTGTCTGCACTGGGGCTGCAGCCGCAGGGCTGACGTTGCTGGCTTGGCCAGGTTGGCCAGCTTCTGTCGGTATTTCATCGACATGATCGTCTTTTCCTCCTCCTCCTCCAACTCCTCCCACAACATGTCTTTCATCAACTTCTTCATTTTCGTCGCTTGCATTTTTTCGTTTTCTGAGCCATTTTCGTATATCCATCATCCACGTCTTTTTCTCCTGCTGCAAGCTCGTGCTCTGTGATTCGTCCCTCGCGACTCGCGAGATTTGACGGTTGACGGTTTTATTTATGAAATGATCCATCCATCAAAAACAGGTTTTATCTGCAGAATTTCAAATGTAAGCACGATTGCAAACACACATATTTTTAATTTTTATTATAAAATTACTTTTGTAAGATGGAGGGTTGAATGGTTGTGAAGGTCACGTGGTGCACGTGCACTTCATCTTTAATTATGTAAATTTATGTCTTTTCCTTTATCATATTATCATATTATGACTATATTACATTTATACCTAACTAACAACCAATCAGGTAACCTGCTCAATAGGGTCTCCATATCAAATACGCTGATTGGCTATTCCTTAAAACTAAATGATCCACGATATATATAACCACCCACAACATCGACATTCGACACGAGGTCTTGTGGCTGTCTGTCGTCTTGGCTGCTGGCGTTGGTGCTTGCGTTATTATCTTTTATCTTGTGGTCTTGGACTGTATCGTCTTGCCAATTGCTTTTGGAGATGCGCTGGGAAGCGCACACTTCTCTTTTGACTTATTCAAAAAAGGATATTATTAAAGAACAGTTTATCCAAGAAGGCCTTATTATTCACCATGTTGAACATCTGGAATAAGGATTTTAGTTCACACAGGTGAACTCTTAAACAGCAAGTTCACGGTGGGCGCTCATCCTTAAACACTAAGTTGTTCACAGGGTGCAACAGGGCATAAATGGGTGGCGTACAAGTGGGGGGGCACCAGATGCGCCATGGGGGGCATTGCACCCAAATGCCCCCCCTAGTGACGGGCCTGTATATATATATATATATATATATATATATATATATATATATATATATATATATATATATGTATATATATATATATATATATATATATGTATATTTATGTATATATATATATATATATATATATATATATATATATATATATATATATATATATATGTGTGTATATGTGTGTATATGTGTGTATATATGTGTATATACAGTATATCTTCTTCTTCTTCTTTTGGCTGCTCCCGTTAGGGGTCGCCACAGCGGATCATCTGTATGATCCGCATAGTGATTTGGCACATGTTTTACGCCGGATGCCCTTCCTGACGCAACCCTGGTCGCCTCTTAAGACACAGGGATATGGTACACCTATTTTAACCGGGGTATACACCGGCCCAGTACACTGGTACTCATTTTGCCGACCTCGGAAGGATGGCAGGCTGAGTCAACCTCCTGGTGTATTAATTCAGTGGCCCAACAGGGCTTGAACTCAGGAGCTTTTGGATCTCAAGCCGCTGCCCAAACCACTGTGCCAACACCAGGATATATAAGTGAGTGCCGTCGGATTTTCGTTTTTGACAAAATGATGGAAAAACTTGAACAACGCTACTGCACCAAATGTTGTGTTAAGCTTGACGATTCCCAAGTTGAAACGATCCGCAAGATTCAACAGGCCTTCAGGAACGAGGCAATGGGCTCCACACATATAAAAGAGTGGTACAACCACTTCAAAGATGGTCGCATATCAGTGGAAAGTGAAGTACGTTCTGGTAGGCCCTCAACATCCCGAAATGAGATCGTCATTGACCAAGTGAGGACCCTGCTGATGCAGGATCGTCGAATCACGATCAGAGAACTTGCAGATGAGGCGGGCATCAGCATTGGATTCGTTCATTCCATTGTGAATGAGGATTTGGGCTTAAGGAGAATCTCAGCGAAGTTCGTGCCAAAGCTGCTAACGATCAAGCAGAACCAACTCTGTTTGGAGATCGCACAGGACATGCTGGAGACTGTGAACAGCGATCCCAACTTCTTCAACACAGTGATCACTGGTGATGAGACCACAGTGATCCGTCATTTTGTCAAAAACAAAAATCCGACGGCGCTCACTTACACTTCCTCACTCATCGGCGGTCTGTCGGCGACTGACAGCTTCTGCAGGCGGGAAAATATTCACGCATACGAATTAGGATCGCCTACATACGTGCACCAAACCACACCTCCCTAGCTTCATTTGTTTACGCACGAAAAATTAAGGTTGGATACTTTTTGAACACACCTTGTGTGTGTAATATATATATATATATATATATATATATATATATATATATATATATATATATATATATATATATATATATATATATATATATATATATGTATGTATGTATATATATATATATATATATATATATATATATATATATATATATATATATATATATATATATATATATATATATATATATATGAGTAGGGTAAGAATACTGATTCTGGCTCACTTTTCCCCATGTAAATGAATGGGGGATTTTCAGCGATTCCCTTTTTTTTTCCCTAAAAATAAACCCCTTTTTATCCCAAGGTATATTTATTTGTCTCCCCTTTTAACTTGGAGGTTGAACCTCATTGAATTGAACACCTGGGGGTTGAACAGCTCACTCATTGAACCTATAAAGATTTGTTCATTCTCAAATTCCTTCAATAGTTTAATTTTCTTTGCACAATAATCCCCATCTAAAATATTGACAAACAAAACATTTGAATCTTTATATTTTTGAAGATACCCCTTTTGTGCCATTACGAAATGATAAACTTCTCTTAATGCTCTCATCTGGCCACCTCCTGAGCCACATATCATTTTGAGATTATAGTAAATTGTTTTTTCATTGTTCAATTGATAACCATCAAAGTTTTCAGTCCATTCAAGGATATTCATTTTTTTCTTTACATCCTCTAACTTACTAGTTTTTAAATTAATTCGCTTATTTGTTTTATTTACCTTTGTTTTAGTTATTTTTTCAATAAGACTTATTTGATATTTTTCACATTCATTATGTTTTCCATTTATATACCAAGACTGAGATTTTCTCCACTCTTTAGTTTGATTAATACTTGGTTTAACCATTTATATATTGTGAAAAAACACGGCGGTAGCCCTTAAAAAACCCTAACCCATCTTCCCATCGTTAAAACATAATCTATTTTATACACTCTATCATACAATATCCATATGGAACACAATCTATTCCATTATCTAAAATAAATCTCTTATCATCAAAGGCTCCTAATGCCTTTTTATTTACTTCTTCACTACATATGTAATGTTTATAACTTCTTATTGTATTCATTTTCCTATATTCTTCTTTCTTATTCATCAAACAATTATAATAATTTCTAAAAGTTATTGATTTCTTTATTACATATTTCTTTATTCCCTTTAACCTCTTATCAATCTGTTCACCATACTTATAAGCATATGCCTTTGCTCTCAATCCAATAAACTCACTCATTACTTTTCAACCCAACTCATCCTTAAACTTACCAATAACCTTTTCATTCTTTTTGGAAAATAACTCACTCTTCTTGCTGAAATTACTTGTATCATATACTCCAATATTTTTCTTCATATCTTCATAAACATCATCAGTTTTTATATCTAGGATAAAACTATCAGTGTCCATATACAACAATGAAACATTTTCACCATACTCTTTCTTTAAGTCATTATACAAATAATCATACATCAATATCTTTGATAAATCAAGAACTGCTGTTCCAATATAAATTGGTTTATCCATTACAATACTTTCCTTTTTCATATGAATTGCAGAAAAGTTCTCTGAAAAAACCTCTTCTCTCTCAAAACTTGGTTTATTTATCAATCTCGAAGCTTCTTTCCAAGATGTTGCGAATCTAATGTTTTGCCTGTTTCTAACATTTTCCATAGTCTTTCCAAATACAGCATTATTCATTAATTTATAAAAGTCCCCTTCAAATTTTACTTTTGTATTTGCTCTCATATCTGTATTGAATTGAATATACTTTTTCACCCAAGGACTTTGTTTAAATTTTAAAACTCTATGAATTTTAGCTACTCTCAATCCTTCTCTCAAAAACTGTTTTAAGCTTCTCTGATGTAAAACATATCCCTCTTTATCATAGAATGTTGTTAATAACTTTTCTGTTGATTTGCCTTTAATATTAAAACTTTTATGATAATCACTGAACCATTCTTTCTTTGGGGTTTCTTTCTCACATGCAAAAGGAAGGTCTTTATGCTTATTATGAAGAACACTCGGGTACCTCAAATCAACTTCAAAATAATAACCTTCTTCTTCGTCATTCAATTCCTCTTGAGAAGAAATAACAATATTCATCAAAGCCTTTTCATAATCCTTTTCTTCCACCCACTCTAATTTACCATAAGGTAGAGATTGAGACATTGCCCATCCATACAAATTATTAGCATCAAAATACATCAAATAATTACTATCTTTTTCACTATCATAATTTGGGAGATATTTATTATTTGCTTTCGCATATCTTTTTGAACATACTTGTGATATTCCACCTCTCTTGGACTTCTCAATCATCAAAAGCATATCAACATCACTGATTAAATCTATATCTTGTTTTGTCATTTTCAACATTGCACTCCAAGCTACAATTGTAGCTACAAGCTACAATCGACTGGAACTGATAGGGATGGTTATGAGGTGTGTGTTGGTCCCCATGGGTCAGGAACTATGAACCAGAATAGCACTAAGTTCCTTGACTTTGCAAGAAGTCATGGACTTAGGGTGGCTGGTTCATGGTTTCAGCGCCCGCAAGCTCATCGCTGGACTTGGTATTCCAACGCTGGCGGTGTGGCAAAGGAGATTGACCATGTCCTCATTGACGGTCGTTGGAGGATGATCCAGAACTGCAGGGTCTACCGGAGTGCTCAGTTCCTCAATACTGACCACAGGCTTGTTGTAGCAACTCTAAAGCTGCACCTTAAATCCTGGAGAATGGTACCATCCCAGCCTAGGCTGGATGTTGCCAAGCTCAGGGATGAGAGAGTAGCTGAGGAGTTTGCGAACAGGCTGAGTGGACACTTGGGGGGTCTGGGTGCTTTGGGGGGGCCCTGAAGAGTTGTGGAGCACCTTCAAGACCACCGTCCTTGATGTTGCCGGTGGATGCCTTGGAGTTCACCACAGGGCAAAAGAAGAATTTTGTCTCTCAAGGGACACTGGATACCATTGACCAGAGTCGCAGGGCCAGGCTGAATGGCAGAGCTGAGCTGTTCAGGGAGCTGAGGCGTAAAACTGTACGTGCACTGAGGGTGGACAAGGAGGCCTATGTGCGAGGAATCTGTGAGGGGTAGAGCATCACCTGTGGACAGGTGATTCTCGTCCCGCTTACAGAGGGAATTCGCGCATTACGTTCATCCAAGCCCATCCCTCGGAGCACTGCAGTTCGAGCAGAGAGTGGTAGGCTCTTGACAGAGGAGTCTGAAGTGAAGGCCCGCTGGGCCGGTTACTTTGAGCGGTTGTACAGGCTGATCCCCCAGCTGTCGAGTTGGACGTCAAGGGTGTTACAATCCCTGTTGCTGACCCTCGAATCAACTGTGGTCCACCATCGCTTGTGGAAACACGGGCTGCGGTGAACCAGTTGAAACGGGGCAAAGCTCCAGGGATCTGTGGCATCCATGCCGAACTTCTCAAGGCTGGTGGAAATGCTGCACTCGCGTCGTTGCATGCAGTTTTGTGCTCTGCCTGGAACACAGGCATCATCCCAACTGACTGGAAGAGGGGCCTTGTTGTCCCTCTCTGGAAAGGGAAGGGTGATCGCCAAGACTGCAACAACTACCGAGGGGTGACGCTGCTCTCAGTGCCGGGCAAGGTCTTTGCTCGGATAATTCTTGATAGGGTTCGCCACCATCTGCTTGAGCACCAGCGTCCAGAGCAGTCAGGCTTTACACCAAAGAGGTCAACGATTGACCGTATCCTTGCACTTCGTGTCCTCACCGAACGCAGACGAGAGTTTCGGCAGGGGCTGCTTGCAGCCTATGTTGATCTCTGTAAAGCGTTCGATTCAGTGAATCGGGATGTCCTCTGGAGGATTCTTGGTCTTCGTGGGGTGCCACCAAAACTGATCGATCTGATGTCTGAACTCTACTCTGGTACTGAGAGTGCTGTGAAGTGTGGTGGTACCATCTCTGACTTATTTCCAGTTGTTACTGGAGTTCGTCAGGGGTGTGTACTTGCCCCCACACTTTTCAGCACTTGTATGGACTGGATTTTTGGGAGGATGTCGGAGAGATCAAGTTGCGGTGCATCGTTTGGCAATGTCAAGATCTCGGACCTTGATTTTGCAGATGATGCAGTCATCTTTGCGGAGACTTTAGACATCCTCTTGGGGGCCCTCGAGGTGCTGAATGAGGAGTCGGAGCCGTTGGGATTACGGATTTCTTGGGTCAAAACAAAGATCCAGGCTTTCGGTGACATCTTGGATGCTGCTGTCCTGTCTGTGTCTGTTTGTGGTGAGGATGTTGAGGTCATGGATAGATTCACTTACCTTGGCAGTGATATTCATGTCTCCGCAGGTTGTGAGCCGGAGGTCAATAGACGTCTGGGTCGGGCCTGGGGAGTCATGGATTCACTGGATCATGGGGTGTGGCGCTGCCGGTACCTGTGCGGGAGGACGAAAGTCCGAGTCTTCAGGTCCTTGGTACTTCCAGTCTTGCTCTATGGGTGCGAGACTTGGACTTTGACCAAGGATCTGAGACGGAGACTTAATTCCTTTGGTACCAGGTCTCTTCGGAGAATCCTTGGCTATCGCTGGTCGGATTTTGTGTCCAACGAGCGGTTGCTGAGAGAGACTCGGATGAGATTTGTTACCTGCATAGTCCGTGAGCGTCAGCTGCGGCTGTATGGACATGTGGCTCGTTTTCCTGACGCTGATCCTGCTCACCAGATTCTCTCAGCGAGGGAGTCTCATGAGTGGAGGAGGCCAGTGGGCCGACCACGTGCCTCATGGTTGCAGCAGGTTGACCATCATCTCAAGGAGATGGGGATGGGCCTGGCATCTGCCTGGGGGATGGCCAGACGGAGGCCCCTGGAGTACCGGCGGAAAGTGGACGCAGCGACGCGCTGTTCTGGCACATGCTCCCATACCTGACCTGACCTGACTCCAAGCTAAACCAGGAGCTGTGAAATAGTGGGCAGGGTCTAATCCATAACAATTTTTATTATGACAGAGTGTTCTAAAAGCCTCAAACACATCAGCTAACAATAAAACATCTGTTTTTAGATATAAATCATGATATTCTCCAAGGTTCTTTATCTTAAATATTTTCCATATTTCTTGTGCGTGTTTATATTCCTTATCACTTATCTCTTCTTCATAAAGGTTATTATAGAAACTTTCTTTTGAAGGAAGTTGTGTTTCTTTAAATCTCATAAATGAATCCATATCATCATAAGGATAAATTCCCTTACTTGTAAGAATTTTCTCTTTACTTTGAATTTCATTCCTTGTTTGAATTTCCTCTCTCGTAAGAATTCCTTCTTAAATCAGAATTTCATCTTTAATCTGAATTTCCTCTTTAGTTCGAATTTTCTTTATAATTAGAATTTCATCTTCAGTTAGAATTTCTTCATTAATTAGAGTTTCCTCTTTACTTTGAATTCTCCCTTTAATCTGAATTTCCTCTTTAGTGAGAATTTCCTCTTTTGGAAAGAATGAATTAAGATTTGGAAAAGAGTCCGTGGAGCTTAGATTTGATGCGAGGTAGGCTAGTGGTGTTCCTATAAACTTGTAAGAATCTAGAAACCTAATACGAGTTAAAGGTTTTGTGAATATCATTTTTGAAAATGAAATATACTTTTGACTTGTGTTTGTTATGGCAGAAATATTCCCTGGTGTTTTTGAAAGTTCATTTATAAATAGATGTGTATCATAGTTGGCGCTGTTGTGAAGAAAGACTGGAATAAAAGAAGGTAATTTATAATTAAGATTACAACAGGAATGAGCGGGACCTCTATATTTACCAGTAAGATGACAATGGTCTCTAACTTTAGACTCTTTAATTTCTCCCTCACAAATATGACAGATATTGTTCATTCTAAATTCTAATTTTTCTTCTTTGGTTAATTTCATCGGTTCATTTGTTTCTTTCATTAATTTAGTGAGTCTTATACAATCCTTTTCTAATCGTTTTACAAACTCTTGTGAAGCATTTTTTCCACAATAATGTTCAAGTTTGTTATACTTTTCTCCAACAGATGATTTGATATAATAACAGAAACCACAAGGAATATGTTTTTGATATTTATTTGTATATGGTTCTTTTGGATTAGGAGAAGCAGTATTTATCTTTTTAAGGATACATTCAAAATCAGCGTATATCACAAATGGGTGCATGATAGATTTATTATAATCTTCAAAAGAAATCTTTTCACCAGGTTTAGGCATTGTAATTACAGCTGATTTATGATTACTACAATATTTTGAATGTTGTTCTAATCGTTCTTTTGTATGAAATGAATTAAGACATCGCTTACAAGGATATATTTTGTTTGCTGTTCTGAATACCTGAGAAGAGATTAATCTTGATAAATTATTGATGTATGTGTAATGTGAATTCTTTCCAACACTAAAATATAAAAGGTCAATGTGTGTTTCTTCATTTTTATAGTTGTTTGAAATTTTTAATATTTGAACTTTGTTTGTATCCGTTAATCCATATACATTAATAGAAAGATTATTCTTTTTCTCAAATTTAGGAATATCTGTTAGTGGCATTGGGAATTTAAAATCTTTAATGTCCAAGGTATTCTCATATTTCATATATTGTTTTACTCTTTCTGAATTACATTTTGGTGGATGAAAGTGAGCAAGAACAGACCAGAGAAAACATTTATTATCATTGTTCTTAATATTAACAACTGCCTTCTTTAGTTTTATTTCTTTTGGTAATTCAATATAAGAAGAAGCTTTAAGAGGGTTTGATTTTAGAATGTGTATATCTAAAAAGATGATTTTTTTAATATTGAATCCACTTCCTACCACTGTATTATCAACATCCTCCTCTTGTCTTAATAGTTCTTCATAAACCCCACTATTCAAAAAATCTTGAAATCATGTTATAAAATGAAGACTTGTTCTCATATAAGGAGTATCTTCTTCATCTTGTCTTTTCATATTCATTTTCACTCCCATATAAAACTTTAAAGTTTTCATTTCTTTTAATGTCTTTTTAATAAATTTTTCAACATCGGGTTTCACTATTTCAATTGATTCAGCTATTGATGATGGACCGGGTTCTCCAAATTGAAAAATCCTTATTTTTATATGCCCTTTAAATGCCCCATCAGTGTTTTTAATATAATAGTCTCCCTTTACTTTAAACTCATTTTTCTTGTGTTTTTGTGATTGAAGATGTTTATTATAACTACTCTTCAAAACATCCTTTGAACAGATATCACAATGTTTTCTTTCCAACTCAAGAGGAGATATTTGATGAAATAGATTAAATGTGTGTTTGTTGGTTCGGAGGTGTTTTCTATAATGTTTATATTCGTGATTACAAACATCGCAGTACGTTGTATTCACCATATTTATAGAATAAAACTTTGCTTAAACTAAAATTTTCTTGATGAAAATTTTGTTTAATTTATAGGTGAATCTGTGCTTAAAAACATTTTATCCTCCAACTTTTTCACTTAATAAATACAATGTTTCAAGACACAAAAGACAAGTTTCAATCAATCTCTTCATCTGTTAAAGATACTGAGAAATATGTCAAGGATGTAAAATTGAACAAAGATAAATATAACAACTATTGGATAAAAACTATTATGGTAAATAATATGAGTTCTTCAATTTCCTTCAGTGGAAGGGCTTTTAGTATACCTGGTAGAAAATCAATTAAAGTATCTCTAACAAAAGTTTCTCCTCTCCTTCTAGTAATATATTCAAAACTAGAAAAAGCAATGAAACAAGAAAAAGTATCAAAGAACAAAAACCTTATGGATGAAGCTTTAGAAAGAAAAGATAAGACCATCTGTAATATGCAAGGAGAAATTTGTATTTTTTTCAACAACCCTAAAGATGTAAATCCTGATGAAATAAAGGATGTTAATATATCAGGTGAAATGACATTTCGTTCAATAGTAGTTAACGATAATTTTAAAATTACCTTTAATATAAAAAATGTTGTCGTTGAATCTGATAATGAAAAAGTATATCGATATCGATGGTAATATACAACTGAAAGTATAGATGAATTTCAGTTTAAGTAAAGTTTTACTTTATAAATATGCTAGACTTTCCTGATTCTCCATATGACAAATTTGAGAATTGTCCTGCGTGTGAAAGACGGGGATTAAACACAGAGTCAAAAGCCTATAAACAATGTATATTCTGTGATTATCTTCTAATTAATGATAATAAAAAATATAAAAAGGAAAATAATTCTTTTAGATTTACACCAAAAATAAATTACTTTACAAGATTGATTAGAGAAATGAATGTAAAGTATGAGGGTGATAACACACCTTTCCTTACAAGGGAAGAAACTGAACGTATAAGAGAAATGTTCAAAGGATTGTTGTTGTATATTATTCATGGATGTAATTTTCAGGGAAATATCAACACAAGATATTGTATAAATAAAATAATGGATTATCTTGAAATTAAACCTGAACTTAGGATAAAATATAGAGTTTCTAAAAAAGCCAATAATAAATTAAATAACCTGTTTTTCAAATATATAAATGAATGATTTTTTACCTATTTGGGAAAATAAGATAAAATTTAACAACCATAAAAATCTCCCAAATTCATTAAGATGTCTCATAGTTGGTTCAAGTGGATGTGGAAAAACCTGCTTACTTTTAAAAATGCTCCTCACTCCCAACTTTTTAGATTATGATAATTTAATAATTTTCACAAAGTCGAGTTTTCAACCAGAGTATCAACTACTCTCACAAGGTTTTAATGCTGGTCTTCAAAAAGAAGATATAATCGGTTTATTTAAACGTCAAAAAAACCTAAATGATTATAACATTGAAGATATAATTCAACTATTTTGTGATACACAGAGATGTAAAAAGAAATCAAATCCTATAACTTGTATTCTTAGTGATAATACAGATGATATACCGTCTCCCCAAGATTTGGATAAATCAAAAAGAACCTCGTTATCTTTGATGATTGTGTTAATGAGAGAAACCAAACGGTAATGGACAGCTACTACACAAGAGGGAGACATTCTTCTTGTAATTGTATTTATCTTAGTCAATCGTACTTTCAACTTCCTCGTCGTTCCATCAGAAACAATGCTAATACTTTTATTTTATTCAAGTTAAATTCAATAGATATCAATAATTTTTGGAGAGATAATTGTTCTACATTATGTAGTAAAAAGAAATTTGAGGATTACATGAAGCACACGACTGAAAAATATAAATATATTGTTGTGAAACAAGATGAGATATTAAGGGATATATTTTTTGTTTTATAAACAATTACATATATAAATGACAACTATTATTATAAATCTTGTGGGTAAATCTGCTTCTGGAAAAAACTTTCATAAATCAAGGTTCTTGTGTAGTACAAATGAGAATATTGTAAATTTACTTAAAAAACACCCCGTGATACGCATTGTATCAACAACAACTAGAGCAATAAGACCTGGAGAAATAAAAGGGTGAAGATTATCACTATATTTCAGTGGAGGAACATATGCGATTGAGGAATGAAGGACAAATATTTGAGGAGGTTTCTCTTGGTACAACAAAATATTCACATTGTAAGAGTGAGTTAAGGAAACTAAAATCTGGTGGTGTTGGGATATTAGAAACTAATCCAGAAGGAACGAGACAAATTATTAAATATCTGAGCGGGGTGAAGATTTTATCATTCGGTTTTGATGTTGATGAAGAAACTCAACGCAAACGTATGAAAAGCAGAGATGCAAGGATTAGTGAAGAAGAAATTACAACTCGCATTAATGTTAATAAAGAATTTGATGAAATATTTAAAGAAAAGGATTTATTTGAACACATCTACTTGAATGATGAAGAAAAGGAAAATTTCCCTGTTAATCTTTACAATTTATTAAATGATATTTTACAATAAATAAATGGATACAAAAGAAAGAGCAAGAAGATTTAAGGAACATCAAGAGTTGGTTTCAAAAGTTGTAAAACAACAGGAAGACATAAAGAAGAAACGCAGACAGAAACTAACGGGCGAAGAAGCATTTGAAAGAAAACAAGAGAAATTTTTTAAACCACTTTTAAAAACTTCCCAAGAAGAAATGAAAGATGTTTCCACAGTTCCCACAGTAGAATATACTCCCAGAAAGCTTCAAATGTTAAAAGATTTCAGTCAAATGACGGAGGAAGAATTAGAGCATTTAGGAGAATTAGAATATGATGATGAAGGTTTATTTCAACAACTGGAAGAGATTAATCAACCCCCTGATTATATTGTGAATGCTGTTCAAAACAATGAATATTCAGCGGATTCAAAAACCAAAGCAGGACTCATTCCAACAGAACAACCAGCAATATTTCATCTTGTTCAAGAAAAGGTATTGATATTTAATGATGAATTAAGGTTCTTAAGTTCTGCTCAACCCCCTGTTAAACTAACTCCGAGATTAATGTTTCTTCTCACAAAAGATGGAAGACAAGGTTCAACTGTGAGGGAAGAATCAAAGTATATTGATAAACCATTGGATATGGAAAATAATGATGATAGAGTATATATTGATTTGCTGAACACTCTAAATTATAAGGTTATTCTTTCTGGTAAAAGTAGGAAGAATGAGAAGGAGAAACACATTATTCAGGCTTTAAGTATCCTTGGTTCAGGTATTAGTTTTCTTCCAAATGACCCATCGCAATTAGTTAATAGACTGTTATTGTTGTTAGGCAGTAAGAAGGCTGGAAATAACAATTGTTTTAATGAAGCATCAGCCATTTTAGACCAGTTGATGAACATGAAAATAATTAATAAATCTCAATATAAAGACATTTTATCTCATATTAAATAAGATGAGAAGCACAATCCTGAATTTTAATTTCACAACAAGCGACCACACATCTTCATTCCCATACCCACTACAACTTGACACAACAAAAGAATATGAGGCATCTTTATTGTCCATGGAAACTTATAATACCTTATTTAATATAACCGAGAAAAATGACAAGTTTAGTTATAATCCGGGAAGTGGATACAAAACGATAACAGTCTCACCCGGAGCATACGAGATTTCTCAAATATCTTCCGAAATTGCTCGTCTTATGAAAGAACAGGGTGATGAACCAAAAAATATTGTTATAAACATTCAAAAACATACTTCAAAATCAACGATTAAAGTTAAAAATAACTACAAGGTTGATTTCACAATTTATAATTCATTTAGAGAGTTATTGGGTTTCTCCTCAAAAAAGATTGAAACTAATGGGACGTTTTACAGTGATAATGTCATTCAAATATCCTCAGGAATAAATTCGGTGTTAATTCACTGTGATTTGATTGATGGTGCTTATAATGATGGAAAAAAAACAAATACAATATTTTCATTCAGCGCATACTCAACCCCAATTGGTTATAAATTCAATATGGAACCTAAAAATTTGGTTTATCTACCTGTGTCAGGAAAAACCATACACAGAGTAAATTTTAGGATAACCGACCAAGATAATCGTGTGATTTATTTTAATGGAGAAGTTATATCCATCAGAATTCACCTACGTGAAGTTTTCCAATAAATAAATACGATGGTTATTGTGAGGAAACACGAGTTGGGAAAATATAAAATAATTACAGGGGATGGGATGTTCCTTTCCCCGTACTACAAGGGTGAAGGTATGTATCTTGGTAGAGGATACTATAAACCTAAGAGACAAAGGGGTGTCGGACATCAATTTAGAGGAGATGGGATAATTGATACTCTCATGGGTATTGGTTCAACTATTCTTAAACATAAAGACCTAATTGGTTCAACTGCTTCTGCTGTGGGAAATGTAGCAGGTGCTGTAAAGAGTATAAAAGATGCTCAGAAGGAATCTCATAAATTACAAGCAATAAAAGAAATTAAGAAAGGTAAAACTCAGTTGTCCCCCCAAGAACGACAGAAAATAATTCAAATACTTGGATCAGGGTTTCAAAAGTTTTAACATCTTTTTTCCTAAATAAATACAAGTATGGAAGCAATTGATAGTATCTATGATTTGGATGATACTATTATTATCTCAAACTCCACTAAAAAAGAAGATTACTTCAAGGTAAATGCAATAACTGGAACAGACTGGAATACAAATGGTACAAAAAGTTTTGAAATAAATAATCAACAAACCTATTTGAATCTCTCCGAAAGTTTCTTGTTGTGTAAATTTAAATTCACTAAGGCTGGGAATAACACAAACGCTACACTTGTAAATGATTTCTTCTGGAAAATGTTTGATAGTGTGCGATTGTATATTGGAACACAAGAAGTTGAAGCGGTTGATTATGTCTCTGCTGTATCTGAAATGATGAAATTTACACTCTATACATACAGTGATAGAATGGGAAAGGGGTCTGTCGAAGGTTTTATTCCTGATATGTCAACGGGAACAAACACAGACCCTGGATATATTCAAAGGAAAGGAATGTATAATGATGATACAAAAGCAGAAAATAGTTTTACTGTGGCAGTTCCTCTTAAAGGTATATTTGGATTTTGTGATTATGATAAAGTTCTGTATGGTCTTAAAATTAGATTTCAACTACAAAGGAATGATAATGAAAATAGATTGCTTTTTGGTGTTGGTAGTGCTTTTGGTGAACAGAATAAATTTGTAATTGAGGAGATGAGTTGGTATATCAGTGAATATACTCCTGATCTTAAAACAGAAGAGATGTTGAATCGAAGACTTAACTCAAAGAAACCACTCAGTGTATCATACCTCAAAAGAAGATGTCAACACGTTAAACTCAATCAAACTACTTACACGTGGAATTTGGGTGTTCTGGAAGGAAAGCCACGATATCTGTGGATGATTTTTAAAAAGCCAGATGGTGATACTGCGACTGATAAGAATAATGCATTGAGTGATAATGCTAAGGTGAAACAACTTCGCGTTTCTCTCGATGGAACATTTTATCCACGAGATAGATTGGAAATTAATTGGGAAAAAAATGATTTTGCTGAAGCATACAAGTCTTACCAAAAGGTGTGTGAAAGTAATGGAAATAAAGAACCTATTTTAGATATGACAGCATTTAAAAGTTTGTATACAATCTATGCGTTTGACCTGAGCGCTCAAAAGGAAACTATAAAGTCTAATCGAGTGGATACTTCCCTATACATTGAAAGAGGAGAGAGTGAAGAAGTTGATGCATATTGTTTGCTTTTGGAAGAAACAGAATTGCAGATTAATACAGATAATGGTGTGATGATTAGTCTCACATAATTTTTTGTTAAATAAATGAGTGGCAAAGTACCAACTGGGGTATATGTTAATCAAATCAATCTTCATAAACTATCATCTTGTGTTCAAAATCAAAAGCCTTGTACGATTAACGTTAATACAATTCAGAGAAAAGGAGCAGTAAGAATTGATGTTTTGCTCACAAGAGAACAGGTTAAAATCTTGAATGACACTGGCTCACTTAAAATTAAAATGACAAAACCAATGTTGAAAAAATATTCAATAAGAGAGACGAGTGGAGGATTTCTCCCATTTCTAATTCCTTTATTTGCTGGTTTAAGTGCGGTTGGAGCATTGACGGGTGGTATTTCAACAGCGGTGAAAACTGCCAACGAAAGGAAGGCTCAACTCCAGGCTCAAAAAGAATTGGAAAGACATAACAAAGAGTTGGAGAAACAAATTAGTGGAAGTGGTGTAATTGTAGATTTTGCTGAAAAACTTGAAGGTCTGCCTGATAAAGCGAGATTGTTAGTTGGAGATATGCTTTCTTCTATAGCACAAGCAGGTGTAAAATTAACGAAAAGAGGTAATGGATTATATCTTTCTAATAAATAAATGAGCATTGATGAGTGGTTGAAAGAATTTGGAAAGAATACAACATCAAATTTACAACTTGCCAAATATTGTAAGAAATTAAAAATTCATAATGTGGTTATTTGTATGAGAGATGAATTAACAAATGTGCCGAAACATACAAAGAATATTATTATGAACTTAGAAGATAATGATGGGAACGGTTCTCATTAGGTTTGTATTTTTAATAGTCAAGACAAATATTATTTTGATAGTTTTGGTCTTCCACCACCTGTTGAAGTCATAAAATTCTTACAGAATGGTGTTTATCAAACATTTCAAGTCCAAGAATTAAATTCCAAGTGTTGTGGTCAATTATGTCTATATGTGTTATTTCAACTCAACAAAAATAAAAAATTTTATGATATTATTTTTAATCTAATATAAATGACTTATGTTGGTAAAGATGGTTCTATCTTTGGTGTATCTCAAGAACTGGATATTGATTTATCAAATTATTATACAAAGGCACAGGCTGAACGACATAAATATAATATAAACAAAAATATTAACATGAAAAATGCTTATAAATTAAAAAATTATCCAAGCCCGACTGACGCGAATGACTTGGTGAGATTAAGCGATTTATCACAATATATATACTTAAATAAAATGGCTGTGTATTCCAAAGATACAGAAGTGTTGATATTATCTCCAGGTCATACAGAATTCACAGTTCGAATTAAAATAAATTTTTATAAAGAAGGGCGTATCGTTTGTATGAGAATAGAACAATGGGGGTATGATATGAATGATTTAGGGTATAATTGGTCATTTAAAATTAACCTCGAAGACCTGGAACAATTAAATCAGTCTCGTAAGGAAGAATATGATGCACTTGGTATCGAGAATGAGTTTTGTGGAGCCACGATTAGTAAACAACAAATAAAATAATTTAATAAGGGTAAATATAATAATGGTTTTGCCCTTGTTTATCTCATGAAAACAGAAAAAACAGGATTATATATAATAAGTAAGGAAATACAAAATGATTTAACTATGGGAAGATGGGGAGGTGTTTCGTGCCATAATATTATTCTAACATATATTTCTAATACATAAATGACAGCAAGAAGGCTTCAAGAAAATTATCATTTCTGTGTTCAAGCATACCTTCAAGAAAAGGGTATTCGTTATTTTAATAAATATGTTCTACAACATAAGAATGAGGTATTTTCAATAAAAGATTGGCATTATGCTGATGTTGATAAACCGACAACTTTAGATTTAATTAGAATGTTAAATAATGAAAAAATTATAAAGTTAAGAAAAGGTAAGGCTCTTTTAGAAATTCAAAAGAAATTTTATTGGTTTCCTGTTGTAAAAAAATTATTTTGGATACAGGAATAACAAGAAATCCTGATGAATATATGTATAATATTCTATGGGGTGTAAACGATTCAAGGATAGTAAGGGATGAGGAAGGAGTTGAAGAAGAGAGGGAAGAGGAGGAAAAGGAGAAGGAGGAGAGAGAGAAGAGAGAGAGGGAGGAAAGAGAGAGAATAAATAAATATTATAGTATGGAAACCAGTGAGATTCAAAAAAGAATAGAGGTATTACAGAAAATAACTCAACCCACCGAGGAGGAATACAAAGAATTAACAAGTCTATTTGCAATACTTTCGACAAAACTATTGGCATCGAAAAGCTATTCATTTTAATTCAAGTTTTTTTCTGAAATAAATGGAGGAGAGAGTGAAGGCATTTCTAAGGATTCTTTATGTTTTAAAAATTAAGATTCAAATGTGCATGTTGGAAACTAAAAAGGTTTTTGCACTCTGCAGGAATTTTTCTCATAAATAAATGAGTTATTGTCTCAAATGTAAAAAGAAAACTAATACTAAAAATATTTCATATATTAAAAGTAAAAATAACAGGGTTATACAAAAAGGTATATGTTCGGTGTGTGGTTCAAAAAAATCAATTTATCTCCAAACACAAACTCGGAGGAGATATACAAAGGTTTTTATCAGGAAGTAAATTTACAACTACTGGAATACCAGGGGAATTACATCTACCAGGGTATTCTTTCTGTGGTCCAGGCACAAACTTAGATAAAAGATTAGATGAGGCAGACAATCCTAAATCCTGGAGTAAACCAATCAATAGAGTTGATGAAGTGTGCATGAGACACGATATTGATTATGGGAATACCACAACGTTGGAAGAAAAGCATGAAGCCGATAGAGAAATGTTGTATAATTTGTCTCTGATACAAAATCCAACCTTGAGAGAAAAAGTTGATAGATTCATCGTGAAGAAGATGATTAGTGCTAAATTGAAACTTGGACTTGGAAATTCAAAAAACTTATAGGCTCTAATGATGCCATTAAGACTGAAGAGCAATTAGCTGATGAATTACATAAACCAATATTCACAAAGTTTCAGAGAAGGAAAGTTTATTCCAAGGAAGTTGATTATATCTGGTCTGCTGATTTGATTGAACTCAATAATGATAAGGGGTACAAGTATGCTTTAACCGTTATTGATTTGAGGAGTAGATATGCGTGGGTTGTCCCTTTAAAAAACAAAACAGGTAATACTCTTATGTTAGCTTTTCAACAGATATTTAATAAAAGTAAGAGAAAACCTAAAAAATTGTGGACTGATGAGGGAAGAGAGTTTTATAACAAGACATTTATGAATTTTCTAAAAAAATAACAGTATTACATTATACAGTACCTTTAATGAAGGGAAGGCAGTTGTTGTTGAACGTTTTAATCGTACCTTAAAAGAGAGACTATATAAAAAATTCACACAACTCGGTTCACAACAATGGTCATCTTTTATTCAGGATATTGTGGATAAGTATAATGACACGATTCACACGTCAACAAATATGAAACCATCAGAAACATTTACAAAATTAAAATATGAAAAAGAGATTAATGTCAGAAAACCTAAGTTCAAAGTTGGTGATATCGTAAGAATATATAGGTGGAAATCTCATTTTGAAAAGGGTTTGACTGAACGATGGACGAAAGAACTTTTTAAAATTGTTGATGTAATAGATACGGTTCCTTGGACTTATAAAATATATGATTTGGAAGGGGAAGAGATTTTAGGTTCATTTTATTCACAGGAATTACAAAAGACAAAACTAAGCAGATAATACACCTTTGTGGACACTAGAGGGACAAGTCCGAGGTGTATTACAGTATATAATGTGTGTCAAGGGGGACGTTCTTAGATCTGTGAACCCCAAACACAGAATCCTCAACTGAATAGTCAAGGTTTAACTTTTGTTTGTGTGTGTGTGTGTGTGTGTGTGTGCAATGGGAGCAATAGGTTGGCGCTTCACTCCCTCCTACTATACACCGTTGTGGACACTCGAGGGCCAAGTCCGAGGTGTATAACAGTATATAATGTGTGTCAAGGGGTGGACGTTCTTAGATCTGTGAACCCCAAACACAGAATCCTCAACTGAATAGTCAAGGCTTAACTTTTGTTTGTTGATGTGTATGTGTGTGTGTGTGTGTCCCAACCCTCACATTCAAAATCTCAACCCCAACCCTCACATTCAAAATCTCAACCCCAACTCAATCCTCACCCAACACAGTCTTTTTCAAAATGAGATTTCCACATATATATATATATATATATATATATATATATATATATATATATATATATATATATATATATATATATATATTTTACGTTTTTTTTTTTTCTCTTCTTCCAATTCTGTCTTTTAAGGCTTTCAGGTTTGATGACATAGAAAGAGGGAGTAAGAACTTTCTTGATAGGTTTAAATCCCAAAGAGTGGTAGCATTTCAAGTCTTCAAAATAAACCCAACTTTCCAAGTCTCCAAGGTAGTTATTTAAACCATCAAGGCAGAACTCATTTACTGATTTTTTCAAAATTTGTGAGTCTCCAAGGTAGTTCCCATATTTAAAACCATCTTGGCAGAACCCTTTTCCTGAGTCTCCAAGGTAGTTATTTAAACCATCAAGGCAGAACTCATTTACTGATTTTTTCAAAATTTGTGAGTCTCCAAGGTAAAACTTGTATTCTAGCTCATCAACGTATAACTTGTTCAGTGGGTATTGTCTTGATAACTCACAATGAGTACTATTGCTGTAAAACTCTTTTTCAGGATTTTGCTGGTCTCCAAGGTATAACTCTTTGGTTGGGTCATCAAGGACGAACTCGTTCTGTAGGTCTTGGTCGCTCATAAGGTCTTCAACCAAGCCAACAATTTCGCCCCAAGTTGTAGCAAAAGCAGTATTTTCATTTCGTATTTCAGACACAATTTCCTGTGAGAGAAAATAATAATGTATTAATTAAGTTATTTAATTATTAAATGAGTATGCTTCAATCAAAGTTTGAAAATAGGTAAATAAAAATCTTACCTCAACAGATAAGAGGTTTGAATCCAGTTCATCAACTTGAAGGTTTAGTTCCATACAAGACAGAGAGTTCCAAGGAACACCAAAGTCATCCCACTCAAGGTCTTGCTCGTTCTGTAGGTCTTGGTCGCTCACAAGGTCTTCAACCAAGTCAACAATTTCGCTCCAAGTTGTAGCAAAAGCAGTATTTTCATTTTGTATTTCAGATACAATTTCCTGTGAGAGAAAATAATAATGTATTAATTAAGTTATTTAATTATTAAATGAGTATGCTTCAATCAAAGTTTGAAAATAGGAAAATAAAAATCTTACCTCAATGGATAAGAGGTTTGAATCCAGTTCATCAACTTGAAGGTTTAGTTCCATACAAGACAGAGAGTTCCAGGCAAGCACACAGCACACCATTGCCAGCAAAAACAAATGTTTAAAATGGAGCCTGGGCTTGAAGCTTTTATAGAGAAAGACTGGTGGGTGTGGTTTCCTTTGGAAATTCCCTGGGCAAGCCTAGGCAAGCCTTCATTGGGAAATTTTTCAAAACCATAACATCCTGTAATTTTCTAGTGATTTCTTTGTGAGTCAGAGATGAACTGGAAATGATGTAAGAGTGGGCGGGGCTTAGCAAAAGTAGGCGGGGCTTAGGAAAAGTGGGCGTGGCTTAGAAAAAAATACCTTATGAAAAGTGCACGGAGCTTAGCAAAGTGGGCGGGGCTTAGAAAAAGTGGGCGTGGCTTAGAAAAAAATACCTCACGCAAAGTGGGTGGAGCTTAGCAAAAGTGGGCGGGGCTTAGGAAAAGTGGGCGTGGCTTAGAAAAAATACCTCATGAAAAGTGGGCGGAGCTTAGCAAAGTGGGTGGGGCTTAGAAAAGTGGGCGTGGCTTAGAAAAATACCTCACAAAAAGTGGGTGGAGCTTAGCAAAAGTGGGCGGGGCTTAAAGAAAAGTGGGCGGGGCTTAACAAAAAAATAACCTGTGGCTCAGGAGGTGGTCAAACAAGAGCATTAAGAGAAGTTTATCATTTCGTAATGGCACAAAAGGGGTATCTTCAAAAATATAAAGATTCAAATGTTTTGTTTGTCAATATTTTAGATGGGGATTATTGTGCAAAGAAAATTAAACAATTGAAGGAATTTGAGAATGAACAAATCTTTATAGGTTCAATGAGTGAGCTGTTCAACCCCCAGGTGTTCAATTCAATGAGGTTCAACCTCCAAGTTAAAAGGGGAGACAAATAAATATACCTTGGGATAAAAAGGGGGTTTATTTTTAGGGAAAAAAAAAGGGAATCGCTGAAAATCCCCCATTCATTTACATGGGGAAAAGTGAGCCAGAATCAGTATTCTTACCCTACTACTTATATGTATGTATGTATGTATGTATGTATGTGTGTATATATATATATATATATATATATATATATATATATATATATATATATATATATATATATATATATATATATATATATATATATATATATATATATATATATATATATCCTGGTGTTGGCGCAGTGGTTAGGGCAGCGGCTTGGGATCCAAAAGCTCCTGAGTTCAAGCCCTGTTGGGCCACTGAATTAATACACCAAGGGGTTGACTCAGCCTGCCATCCTTCCGAGGTCGGCGAAATGAGTACCAGTGTACTGGGCCGGTGTACACCCCAGTTAAAATAGGCGTATATATATATATATATATATATATATATATATATATATATATATATATATATATATATATATATATATATATATATATATATATATATATATATATATATATATATATATATATATACACAGTAATACCTTGACATATGAATGCACTAACTTGACATACTAATGCAGCAGGGGGTTGACTCAGCCTGCCATCCTTCCGAGGTCGGTGAAATGAGTACCAGTGTACTGGGCCGGTGTACACCCTGGTTAAAATAGGTGTATATATATATATATATATATATATATATATATATATATATATATATATATATACATACATACATACATATACATACATATATACACATATTCATACATATACATACATACATATAGTGGTACGAATCTGGCAGCCATGAGCACTCAACATTCAGGTCCCCGTAGCTCAGTTATTTCGTTAAGTAAATGTGGATAGATAGCTCCCTTTCCCCTATGTCTAATGGGATTTAAGTGTACGTGCACTGTGAAGTTATTTTTTGATCGGATTTTTACCCCAACAACAACCCTCTGCTCGCGGCATTCTTCGCGCGCTCGACGGCATGAGGGCGTGTGAGTGGGCGGAATTCCATGCCTCAGGCGGTGTGGATTTCGCAGCAAATATGGTCACGAAGCGTTTCGCTCTGGCTTGGCCCAAATATGGGCACGGAGCGCTTCGTTCTGGCTTTGCGCCAAATAAGGGTATGCATCATCTTCCGCCCAATGGGCGACGCGCGGACCAAAGCTGAGGCGGTCCTTCTCAAGAAGGCGGAGCCGGGACACGCCATCCACCCAATGACAGCAGGCGACGGGGGAGCGGACCCGCCCCCAAAAAAAGATGGATTGATTGACGATTGCATCCCGTCTGCTGGAGCGCGCTTCTGTCTGGGTCTGCGGCAGGCTGCATCCCGCGCATCCAAGGCGTCTTGTCTGGCGCATTACAACAAACGGTCGACCATATCATCACGGGAGATCACCTCATCTCTCCTCTGGGTTTGGCTGCCTGGTCCGTTCTTTGGTGCCTGGTGCTCCAGGAAGGTGTGGTCGTCCAGCCGCGCGAACGCGGCTAGGTAGCCAGCCACGTTCTCTTCCCTCAGCTCGTCTCCCTCCCGAGCTGAAGGGGCAATAAAGACCTCAAGGTCCATCTCTTTCTGGGGTGTGTGTGTGTGTGTGTGTGTGTGTGTGTGTGTGTGTGTGTGTGTGTGTGTGTGTGTGTGTGTGTGTGTGTGTGTGTCCGTGGGCCCTGTCTCTAAGTAGAATTGTTTAAGGAAATGCTGGTAAATTTGATACCATATCATATCCCTGTGTCGTAAGAGGCGACCAGGGTTGCGTCAGGAAGGGCATCCGGCGTAAAAACATGTGCCAAATCACTATGCGGATCATACGGATGATCCGCTGTGGCGACCCCTAACGGGAGCAGCCGAAAGAAGAAGAAGATATAGATATATATATATATATATATATATATATATATATATATATATATATATATATATATATATATTTTTTTTTCAGGGTGTCCCAAAAAATGTACTCACTCTTTAAATGATAATAAATGAGTTGTTTATTGACTTAGAAACAAGATTAAGGTTAAATGTATAAATGAATAAATGCATGTTTACAAATGTTCAAACTGACGACCATCACGTTCCAAACACAGCCGATAACGCGGACCAATGGATTCAACAGCGTTGCGAATCATTAGGGTACCCTGTCATTCTGACAGGGAACCCTATTGTTTTTCTTCTGTTTATTTCCTTATTTTTTATTTTTTATTATTTATATTTTTCCGCCGGCAATTTTGCGGGTTCTTTCGCTTTATAAATCATTTTCTCAGGAACGGTAAGTCCGATCGACAGAAAAGTTTCACCATAGTCTGTATCTTTTTTGATAGCAAACTTTATTGGTAATTGTGACGTCATAGGTCACGTGGTATGGGCGCCATCTTGAAAAAACCGAAAAACTTTGGACCTCTGTTTCTCTGAAACTTTCTCGGGTAAAAATGTTTTCGCTTCATACATTTGAATAAACTCCTCAAGCGGAACAGGGGTGATTTTTCGTGAGGTCATCGGTCAAGAGGTGTGCCGGTCAAAATTCGTTAGGTACAACGCTGCATAGGAAAAATCTGAAATTTCTTGAGCCTCATCTGCACAACAATTGACCATAGAAAAAATATATTATGACGTCATGGGTCACTTGGTTCGGCAGCCATCTTGTTTTGGGAATTTTTTTTTTAAAAAATCTTCTTCTCCAGAACGGCTAAACAGATTGAGGCAAAACTTTACAAACACATTCCCCATGAGTTCCTTTATCAAGGTTGTTAATTTCTTATTGATCAGTCATACGGTTTGGCGGCCATCTTGAATTTACCCAAAACCTTCAAACATCTTCTTCTCCAGAACGGCTCGTCCGATCAAGGGGAAACTTCACAAACCTATTGGCCATGCGTAGGGAATGTAAGTTTGTTAATTTCTAATTGATAGGTCACATGGTTTGACAGCCATGTTGGATTCATGAAAAATATTAAATAATGTTTTCTCTGGAATCACATAACCTATCGAAGCGAAAATTTGCAACTATCATCCTCCATAATGTCTGCATTCATCGTAAAAATTATGACGTCACAAGTCACATGGTTTGGTGGCCATCTTGGATATAAAAACTGACCTTATCCGATTTATACGAAACTTCACACACTTGTTCGCGTCCCCGATGGAAAGCTGAATATAAAGTTATGATGTTATAGTTCACATGGTTCGGCAGCCATCTTGGATTGAAAATGAATAAATTTTAAAAATCTTCTTCTCCAGAACGGCAAGACAGATTGAGACGAAACTTTACACTTATATTCCCCATGTGGTGCTTTCTCAAGTTTGTTAATTTCTTCTTGATCGGTCACATGGTTTGGCGGCCTTCTTGAATTTAACCTAAAACCTTCAAACATCTTCTTCTCCAGAATGGCTGATCTGATCAAGGGGAAACTTCACACACGTATTGCACATGAGTAGGGAATACAAGTTTGTTAATTTCTAATTGATAGGTCACATCATTTGGCAGCCATATTGGATTTAAGAAAAATATTAAATAATGTTTTCTCTGGAACCGCTTAACCTATCGAAGCAAAAATTTGCAAATGCCATCTTCCATCAATTCTGCATACATGGTAAAAATTATTACGTCACAAGTCACATGGTTTGGCGGCCATGTTGGATTTAAGAAAAATATTAAATAATGTTTTCTCTGGAACGGCTTAACCTATCGAAGCGAAAATTTGCAACTGTCATCCCACATGATGTTTGCATAGATGGTAGAAATTATGACATCACAAGTCACATCGTTGGGCAGCCATCTTGGATAGAAAAACGAAGCTCTTCCGATTAACACGAAACTTCACAGACATGTTCCACGACACAGTTGAAAGCAGAATCTAAATTATTTTGTCATCTCATGCATCTCATGATGTATCAAGGGCCAAGGTCTGGGTAGTGCACACGAGTAGTGAATATAACTTTGTAAATTTCTAATTGATAGGTCACATTGTTTGGCAGCCATGTTGGATTTAAGGAAAATATTAAATAATGCTTTCTCTGGAACCGCTTAACCTATCGAAGCGAAAATTTGCAAATGCCATCTTCCATCAATTCTGCATATATGGTAAAAATTATTACGTCACAAGTCACATGGTTTGGCGGCCATGTTGGATTTAAGAAAAAATATTAAATAATGTTTTCTCTGGAACGGCTTAACCTACCGAAGCGAAAATTTGCAACTGTCATCCCCCATGATGTCTGCATACATGGTATCAATTATGACATCACAAGTCACATAGTTGGGCGGCCATCTTGGATAGAAAAACGCACCTTTTCCGTTAACACGAAACTTCAGACATCTTCCACAACACAGTTAAAAGCAGAATATAAATTTTTTTGTCATCTCATGTATCTCATGTTGTATCAAGGGCCGAGGTCTGGGTAGTGCACATGAGTGGTGAATATAACTTTGTTAATTTCTAATTGATAGGTCACATGGTTTGGCGGCCATGTTGGATTCAAGAATTATATTAAATAATGTTTTCTCTGGAACCACATAACCTATCGAAGCGAAACTTGGCCAATATAATCTACCCCCATGCCTGCATGCACGTTAAAAATTATGACATCACATGTCACATGGTTTGGCGGCCGTCTTGGATAGAATAAAGCACTTTGTTCGATAAAGACGAAACTTCACAAACGTGTTCCACTACACGGTTGGAAGCAGAATTTAAATTTATGATGTCATAGCTCACATGGTTCGTCTGCCATCTTGGATTGAAAATTAATAAATTTTAAAAATCTTCTTCTCGAGAACAGCCAGACAGATTGAGGCAAAAATTTACACAAACTCTCCGCAAGACATCCTTTCACAAGTTTGTTAATTTCTAATTGATAGGTCACATGGTTTGGCAGCCATGTTGGACTCAAGAATTGTATTAAATATTGTTTTCTCTGGAACCACATAACCTATCGAAGCAAGACTTGGCTACTATAATCTAGCCCCATGCCTGCACATATGGTAACAAGGACAAATGAGTCCAAGAGCTGCGTCCTAAAGGTTTTGTCTTCACCAGAAGAAGAAGAACAAGAACTTAAGAAGAAGAAGAAGAAGAAGAAGAAGAAGAAGAAGAAGAAGAAGAAGAAGAAGAAGAAGAAGAAGAAGAAGAAGAAGAAGAAGAAGAAGAAAAAAACAACTTCTGATATTTCATCACATGCCTTGACGGAGCCAATAGCGAGACCAGTCATGGACGAGCATCGTTCATGACAAGAAAATAGTGTATTTACGAAATTACAAATACATTAAATAGAATAATCTTTAAATAGTAACGTGAACTTTTCTAAACTTTAAAGCAAATGTCCAAATATATTTAAAAGTTCATGATAGACGCTCTCAAAAAGGCACCCTT